>NC_092461.1:89020930-89120930 GCF_047495875.1 Pithys albifrons albifrons
GGATGAGGGAGTGCGGGGATGCCGGTGTGCAGGGATGCGGGAGCGCAGGGATGCTGTGCGGAGCGGCCGGCAGAGGGCAGCGCCGGCTCGGGCGGGCTCAGGAGCCGCGACTGCCCCGGCGCGCTGCCCGTCTGCCCGTCCTGTCCGCCCTTCCCAGGCCTGCCTCGGCCATCTGACCAAGCCCGTCAAACTGAGTTGGAAAACGGGGACCGAGAACCCTCTGTGCTTTTTGGAAAGCAAAAGCAGCGACTGCTGCGCTGCGTTTCCAGCACCTCGCTCTTCAGTCGTGCGTTTTCCGCACTGTGTAACTCATCGGTTCTTCACTTATAGAATATGATAGGTGTTCATTACTGATAATTAGAGTGTTTGGAATCAATTTGTGCTTGTTTTCCAAATCAGTCCTCCAAGCGCTGGAGTGAAAATAATCACTGAAAACAAAAGTAGTTAGCTCAAAGCATTGGGAGCGATCTGAATGGAGGAACGAAAAACTTGGAAGGATTTGAGGAGAAAAGATAAGGCGACTGACCACCCTTTTAAAGTACGAGATGTAGCTGATTCTGCAGAGGCTCAGGTTTTATTGGGCTTGGTTTGTTGAGAAGCCTGTACACACAGTTGTATAAAAGATGAATAGAATGTTGTGCAAGCGACCTCGCTGCAGTGGCTCAGCACATTATTGTTCCAGCTTGTTGAGCCTTATAGAGCGGGAAGGGGATTGAGGAAGGGATTTGAATAACATTGCAGTTCAGAAAGAGATTCATAATTTTAGTATAATCAGCATGTTGGTCTGCCTAGTAGTGACAGGTTGAGTTTATTTCTGAGAGACTGTTCTGTGAAATAGGCCATTAAAACTAGAAAACCCTACATAGGGAATGGCTCTGTAGTTTCTGTAAGACTTGTGGTCCTATATCTGTGCATTCTCTTATTTGATACTGTCTGGATGCTGTGGGTGCAGTAATTGTCAAATGGTAATCTAGTGTAATTTAATCAATCAAACCCAGGTTTTCTGGATTCCTGTATTACACATAAAAATGACAGTTAAGTGGTTGTAGCATGGCACAAACTTGTCTTCTAGAGTTATGCAGAAAAAGCGGATGTTTTTAAAATGCCGGTAAAACTGCAGAATGCTTTGGCAGTATTTTGGTTTCATGAAATGACATAGTGCAATTGACTTGGGTAGCACCAGGTTTTCACCCTCTGAATTTATGA
Organism: Pithys albifrons albifrons; assembly: GCF_047495875.1. NCBI lineage: Eukaryota > Metazoa > Chordata > Aves > Passeriformes > Thamnophilidae > Pithys > Pithys albifrons. Next base: position 89,022,137 of record NC_092461.1, read on the forward strand.
TGGTCTGTAAAAGATAAAGGCAATTTTAAATGTTGTTGCTGTCTATACACAGTTATTTTCTGCAGCAGGTTTTGAAAATTTGTGAGAAATGGTCAATTGTTTGACATTCAATGTTGTTTGTTCAGCAGCCTTTTGTATTTCAGGCATATCTTTTAATATTGAACCTTAACAAGAAGGGCACTATTTCCCACATAGTGCTACACAGACTGGATGAACTGTCATATCATGTATTGATTCCATAACCAGTTATCTCACTGAGATGTCTTTTATAAAAACTGCTGATAGTGATTTGGGAGAAGGGAGGGGAAAAAATAGAAGAAAAACCTGTCCTACCTCGTAGTATAATATCTGAAATAGTGGGACACCTTCATGTCTGTACAGAGCTGCAGTTATTTATCATTGCACTTTCTTAAACATATACCTGGCATTGACTTGATTTGAGGATTTTGTTTGGTGCTTTGGACAGGTGGTTTTTTTTGTTTGTTTCTTTTTTTAACAATGCAGTGAATAGTAGTATAAATTACAAGAGATTTTGAATTTATATCACCAACAGATTCAGAATATATTTTATCAACAGAGGGTTGAATCAAGCAATCAATGCATTTGATTTTATATAAATACTAAAACCTTCAGCTCTTGATGTACCAGCTATTTCAGGAGAGCTGTAAGAAGAGTAGTACTGAACAGTAACTGAGCAAACCTCCGTAACAGTGAGGGGTGGAGGGCTGAGTTTTTCTGTTTTGTTTGTCTCTTTTTTCCATTTTTCTCAGCTTCTGATGACAATACATGGTTGGTTTATGCTTTGAACTATGAGTATATTTATCCTTTTTGAGACTTAATAGGGATGGTTAAGGATGTTACTACCTCATTTGCTTACTACCCGTTCTTCCTGGTGGGATAGTTCTTACAAATTTCTTACAAATAGTTTCATCAGTGAAACCCCATCAATGTCTGAATTTGCTGTGTATAATTTTTACTGTTTATACCTTAACAATTAATTTCATTAATGGGCTTTTGTAAGTGACTTGCCAAGATGATATTTTCCATTTAAAATTCTTTAGTTACATTTCGCTTTATTAGATAGTGATTTGTGATTTTTTTAAAAATTATTGTATGCTGCTGATCATCTCAGGCCGCAAAGCTTAAATAATGGGTTTCTTTGAGAGCAAAAGTTGTTTTTCACACCTGGCATTGCTAGTCTCTGAATAAATACATTAGAGCAGATCTTTCCATGTACTTGTGAAATTTCAGGCACAGCTGAGGAGACCTTAACATCCATCTGACTGAAGAGATCCGCTGAGATTTTCTGTGTCATAATTTTTGCTTAATACTGTTCTGATCTCCTTTGAGCCATAGAAGCTGAGTTATATAGGTGTTAACCATGGCATACAGATTTTCTGGTCAATCTCCCATTTTGGAGGGCATACTCTGTGTATGTGATTGTGTGTATGTATGTTCTGTGTTGTTCTTTGAATACTATCAGTATCCTCCACTTCTCTTTCCAGCTTTATTTGACCCTTTTTTCAGGAAACAGTTCCAGAAGCAACTCATAAGGTTAAAAATGTAGATCATTATGGTTCCCATCTTCTTGGATTGCCCTTCTTCTATAGTGATTAAACATCGTACCTTATTCTGATGGGCTAGTGTAACTCAAGGCATACATTAAATCTTGAGAAATCTCCCATGTCTGTTTTAGGGCCCAAATGCAACATGTTGGACTGCATTTATACATAACATGAACTGAGTGCCTTAGACCCCTGAAATGCTTGGAAGAGACTCTGATGTTGCCTTTGGAGGGCCAAAATGCCTGGGGACAGAGGGGAATGTGTACTGATAAATTAATTAAATTGCCCAAAAACTGCATTAAGAATGGGACAAGAGGGTTTTGCTGTGACTGGTTTCCCCTTTCCTCATTCAACAATTTTATCAGCACCTTTGCATCTCATGACATACCTGGATACCTGCAGCTTGGGACTGAGTTACTATCCTTTGGCGCTGTGCTACTAGTAGTGTCTTTGCGAACATACTGTTAGTAGTGATATTATTGCAGCCATGATGATGGATCTTGGAGATACAAGAAAGTGATGCTTTTCAATGAAACTACCTCTGGAAGAAGCAGACATACTTTCCTGCTCAATCCCTTCTTCTGAGCCCAAGGGGAGACCTTGCTCACTCTTCCAAGAGCTAGCATCTCCTCCAACAGAAAGTACTACCATCTTTCTGCAGGTTGTTTTCCTTCCATATTTAGTTTGGATTTTTCTGCAGGTTCTCCCTATCCCTTCAACATGCACTCCTTTCCTGATAGAATTTGAGATGTCTTAGAAGATGTCCTTAAAAGCTGAACATAGGTTGAATTAGTTCCTCTAGGAATAGTAATCCTTACCTCATGAAAGTTGGATGTAACCAGAGTGCTTGTACTCAGAATATTGCCATAAGTATTGAGATAAGCTCTCAAGTTCCAGAATAGCAGCAGACTTTGGCACAGGTTGATATTTTCTCTTTTTTTAAATAAAGTTAAGCTTATTAGAGCTATTTCACGTGTTGATGGTGATTAATGAAAGTGTCCTATAATAATAATGTGCTGAAATTATTTAATTTGATTTGCTTTAAAATTAATAGTAAGTAGTATTTTGTTTAGCCTGAAACATTTGCTATTAAATTCTTTTGTAAATGTAAATTCAGTGATCGTAAAATAAAATTTCTCCATTGATAGTGAACAATCTATGCATTGCTATTGTAAAAAGTATTGCATTTTTTAAAAAGTGCTTGCCAAATGAATTACTGCATTTTTGACATTGTTTAGCCTGCACTAAACAGAGAGGTATTTCTTTTCCAGTATTAATAGCATCTAACACTGTTCATTTTTCTGGTGTATAGTAGAGCATTCAAAGCAAACCGAATTCCTGGCGAGGAACATTGTCTTAAACATTTGCTTTATCTATTCATTCCAGTAGATGGCTACAGTTCACTACCAAATTGTGGCTATAATAGATTTTTTTACAGTAAGTAAATCAGAAGATGAAGGTTGAATTACTATAAATGAATTGACCCGTACATTTTTCTTATTTCATGTGCTTAGTCATGCACTATGCACTATTTTTCTATGTACACCTTTTTCAAACTACAGGAAAATGTTATAATATTTTTTTTTCCGTGTTGGTCAAGGTTTTCTTATGTAAGTGACTCTGATATCTCTTGCAGTTTTCTAGTACTTTTAATCATGCTTGATTGGAAGGATACTTACATGATCCAAACACTGACCCAACTGAATTGCGGAAAAGCTGTGTGTTACTTTTATAAAAGTGGATACATTCTTTTAATTTTGTTCCTGGGTTTAGGCATTTTAAATGGAAGCTGTCCATTTAGGGCTTGCTTTTGCCAAGTTGACTTTAGCTTTTATAGAAGCAGATGTTTTCTAGTAAGACTTTCAGTGGCAAGCATGAAGCAGTGACTTTAACACATACAAAAGTGTGTTTACCCTTACATTTCATCCATGTTGTGCACTGCAATGTTTCATTACTCTCAATTCCCAACCAGGTCTTTCTTTTTTTAAACCTAATTTGCATACAACTAAGTTGATACAAAGGAATTTCTTTTAAACCCCTGGAAATGCAGCTTGCTTCTGAAAAGCTACTCGTTAGCAGTTCCCAGAGTGGAATTCTTTCAAAGGTACAGTACTCGTTTGTACTGTATGAAGTAGCTCATAGTAGTACAACACTGAAATATTAGGTATGCTTTTGACTTTCTCAGATCGCGTGTTTCTGAATTCGTCACGTAAACTGGTGAATATTTTGCTTTAATTTTCAATGAGAAGGAAGTGTTGAAACTTAATTCTATTTGTACTCATATTTACTGGTAAATGCTACTACCACATCACTTTAATTTTGTCCTAATACTTGCATTTTTGCCTTACAACAGCTACAAACTGAGCTCAGCAATTTAAGGTGCAGGGTTTTTGTTATTTTACAAATGAAAGGGACATTTTTTGCATTAACTGCTATGCTGTGCTATTGCAATTTTAGGTCCCTTTGCAATCAACTGCCAATTTATATAGCTGGCTACAACTGCTTAATCTATTATTAATAAGCAGTGCTACTGAGCTCTACAAATGATGAAAATGGTACCAGTTTTATACAGGAATTTCATTTTCATATCTAAACTACATACAATAACTTTATTCTCTACCATGAAGATAAATGTCTTAATTATTTATAAATTCTTTATATTTTATGGTATCGATTTAAGGATTCATTCATTATCCTTGAAATATATTGAGAGGCCTTAGCTGTAACTAAAATATTTTTCATTTACCCATTTAGTTACAATGTTGTAGTCTTAGGGGCCAAAATTTAATGGGTTTACAAAATAGTTTTACAGTTTAGTACTAGGTTGAATATTCTAGAAAATAAATGAATGCTGTGTTATTCTTAAGTTTTAAAATTGAGTATTTTGGATTATGTGTGTTAAATCTGAGCTTTCTTCTATGTTTAGATTTTTATTGTAGCCACATGATTCATTAAATAAGTTCATCTTCTGAGAGGAAAATGTATTTGACCCCTTCTTGAGAGCATGTACAAGAACTTCATCAATAATCACAGATTTTAATAAGGTAAACAGTCTTAGTTCTGGCCCCTCTGGTGCTTGTGGAACTGGGACATGGCCAGTACTCGATCCTTAAACTGTGGAGATTACGTTGGCTGCTCTAGAGAGCGCCTGGCTGTGTTTAGGACATCTCAGTCATGAGGATTTACCTGGAGGGCAATTATAGTCAGGACAAGGGATGCACAACAGTAAGTCCCTGGAGCACTTTAATGGGCTACAGGAAGGAAATAAAGGGGGAGAAAAGGAGAAAAAATAAAAGGTAACAGTTGTGTTTCTAAGAATAAATTAGTAGATGCTAAACAGTGTTTGCTAGAATGTATTTCTAGTCATGTAAACTTGTGGCTCATCATATACCTGAATTTCTTGGAAACCCTTTCAGAATTTGTTTTACCTAATTATTTAGGAAGAATTTAGAGATTTATTAAAGTGTGTTTCTTGTTGTTTTTGTGCAATATGCTTCCTGGGTTAAGCATTTCCACAAACGATTCACTGGTCGTAGTGAACTGGACATTATTTTCCCTCCCCCTCCTTTCCGGGATTTAATTTCATCTGAATTGTTGTGTGTCTTTTCGGTAGCCTTTAGACGATTTAATCACCCACAGACACGCACTCACACGCGCGTGTGCACAGATGTGAAGAGTTAAATGGGAGAACGCGGAGACGCGGAGCATCAGCGCTCAGAACGCTGCCCGTGCTGCCCGCGGAGCGCCGGGGCTGGGGCAGGGGCAGCCACACGCCGGGCTGCTTGCCGGGCCGAGTGCCGGGCTGGATTCCCGGCTGGGTGCCGGGCTGGATGCCGGGCTGGACGCTGTTCCGGCGCTGCTCTCCGCCTCCCAAACCTTGCGTGGCCGCGGGGCCGCGGCCGGGGCGGCGGGGCCGGTGCCCCTCCGCGCTCATCCGCTAGGGAGTGTCGGAGCGAGAGGCTCCAATTAATTTTTCCCCTTTCCCTGTGAAAAAGCTGGTTTAACTTCACCTCCAGCAGCAGCACTTGTGTGTTATAAATAGATGCAAACATTACAAAGGCGTTTATCTTTGTGATATTTAGAAGGATTTAAAGATAAGAAGTGGAACCCTTTAGAAATAGGCATGAATTATTTTTGTGAAGATTTTGTGTTTATTTGTAATGTTGCTAACGCATCTAGTTAATTGTAAACCTATTTGTACAATTTGGGTAGTGAATGCCGCACACCTGTCTAGTAAAGAGGTAAACATTTTTAATCTGATTGGGGCTGAAAAACAGCAGCTTGTCTTTATCTAATTGTTTCCTTAAAGGTTGGTCAGCAAATGTCATGTATTTCACCAGCAGTGTGATTGCTTGGAACAAGACAAGATATTTACATTACAGTGGATCAAGAATCAAAGTAAAAATTCAGTTATGTTTAAAATGCATTTTGGTAGTTTTGTGAGTTTAGATTTGGTAAGGTGGCATGCCATGATATTTAACAAAATAGCAAACATCTCTTTAAAGGATGACACAAACAAAATTACACCCATTTCCTTTTATTTACTGATCTGAGGAACTTATATTTAAATGACATAAGTTGCAGATATAAGAAGCTTGTGAATTCTTTCCTTCCACCTGTGGACTTAACAGAAAAATCGTAACAAGTATACTGGGGTGGCTGACATCAGGTCTACATTATATGTTTGCTTGCCTTGGGGTGCTCTCGTAAAAAATAAAGCAGAGCTTTATACAGTTATAGTGTGCACTAAGTTCGTTTTCAACATCCATAAATAAAATATTCAAGTATTTCTTAAGAGAAAGTATTGTTTTGAGATATTTTCAAACCAAAAAATATGCCACTATTGTGGAGAGTAGAGGGTTTGTCCTTTGGTTTTGCTTTGATTTTTTAATGATCATCATAGTTGTTACATACCTTTACTATTGCTTTTGCCTGTCTGGCAGGATGGAATATACAAAGGAGGTTCCTTTTGTGAATCATAATTTCAAAAAATTCAGAGAGCAAGGCACTCATTTATGCTGCAGTATGTTTTGGTTCTGAGTAAGCAAACTGTATGCCTAATGATTTCATAAGAATTTAATATTGTATGTTTTACAGATGGAAAAATGTTGATAAATTTAGGTTAATTTCTACTCTATTTATGGAACTACTTATGCATTTTTTAAAAGAAACAGAGTCTTCTTAAATTATATATAACTTGAAAAAGGGTCTGTTGTTTATTTTATTTTAAATATTAGATTGTCCCTGAACAAAGCAGAAAGAGTATTATGTAGAACACTACTAATGGAAACAGCAAACTGGTAAATCTATGCTGCACTAAAGTAAAATGTTATTTTATTCTGATAATATTTGACTTTTGCACAATATTTAAATGAACATTAGTATAAATAGGAATGCTTAACTAAAACACAAGTTCATCGTGCAGGCTAATGCATTACTCTTGTATATTTGTACATGAGTGAACAGTTATTCTAAAAAGTTTATACATGTGTTCCAGTGACCAAACTTGTATTAAAACAAACTGTTCCGATAGTGGTGACAGAAGACATGGTTGATGGTTGTGTTTGAGAAGTAAATGGGCAAAATATTTGTGGATCTTTTAATGATTACAGTTCTTGATAGCTTTCATAAGAGTGCACATAATTTGTGACAACTCTAATAAAAAAATGTGGCAGCAAAACTTTCTGAGTTAGCGGCAAAGTAAATGGGGCAGGTTTTGCATTTTGAACAGAAATCTTATGAACTGTGATTGAATTTGTCGTGAAAGTGTGTCAGAATTAATAAAGTATTTACGTGCAAGGTTGCTGGGCTTTGCAGACTGGTTAGGGCTGAGGATTGGTTAACATGAAAAGTCATTTCTGTGCATTTGGTACTCGACAGCAAAGGACAAATGTACTTCTGTGCATTTCGGATCATAATGCCATTTCTCATTTCAAACCATTTTTGTCAGGACACCAGGCAAAACAATGATGCTTTGAGGACGTAATTAAAGATATTGTTCAAAGAACAACTTTCTGCATATTTGAATTATTACTGTCATCGAAATCATACAAATATGGAAATATGATTGCCAGAAGCACATAAATCAATGATCAGCATGGCCTCAAAATCCAATAAATATGTAGAGTTAAATACTTTAAAATGCAAATTGCATCTGATAATTTGCATATGGTAGAATTTAAAGGAAATTTTGTTGCTTAACAACCTCTAAGGTAGCAGTTAGGGCTATGGGTAAACATAGATTTTTTTATTCATCATTGGTCAAGTTGCAAGATTTGATAAATGATAGGAGACTGCTTTCCTTGGTTAAAATGACTGCATTCTTTACTGAATCCTGAAACTGCCTTGAAGTCATCTGAATAATTAAGAGTTAATTATTCTTCATCCATCTAAATCAGAAAAGGACAGATTTAGGGAAGGAATTTATAATTTTTGCCTCATGTCCTGTCATGTCGTAATGTGATAAACTAAACTGACTCCAAATAATATCTAGTGACCTTATAGTAATTACGCCTCACAAAACATTCTGGTTGAAATTTTTTAATTGCTTACATCGATTCCAGAAACTACATGTTAACAGACTCTGAAGTTTAATTGTGTTCAAAAGAAAGCAATATAAAATTTGTGTTCTGTTACTATTCTTGTTTAGTTTTATCAGGATAGATGCTGTACAGCCTTTAACTTCTTCCCCTGTGATAGTGCCTCTCTCTATTTTCTGTTTTGCTCTTTTTGTATGCAAGCCATTATTTTTAAAGGAGAATGAATATGTATGTCAAGATTATAACTTTTTTTTTTTCTGTAAGAAAAACTTTCTAAGTTTAACAAACCCAGGAATTTTTCAGTGGCATCAATTCTGGTTTGTTTGCTTTTTGCAACTTGGGAAAAAAATATCCCTAAAATATGGGAAAAGAAAACAAGAATGGCCTGGCATCTGTCTCTGTGTGGAAAGAAGGACAGTTTCAGAATTCAAAACTGAAGCCTGCATATATTTGCTAATTTCAAAGTAGATTTTTTTCCCCATAAGAAGGGTTTACGAATGTTTACTGATCACAAGAGGAATTGTAATAAAGAAATCAATATGCATGATCCCTTTTCATGTAGTACAACAAGGTTACACTGTTAGGTTAAGTACAGGCTGCATTCCTTTTCAGAAAATCAATTTGCTGTATAGTGTGCAACAGCAAGTCTCTTCTGAAAGAGTCATTTTATGTTGTGTGCACAGTAAATTCTATATTGACGCCTTCAAATAGTATTGACTGATTAAAAAATAGAAGAAATGCTAAGCAGAGTAACCTTAGAAGAGTATTATAATTTTCAAGTAATTGCTTTCTTGCTAATTACATAATTTCTTTCTAAGAGACAAACTGATAAACCATGTTTTTACATATCCTTTAAATTATTAATACTATAAAACTGGTGGTGTGACATTATTTTCAAAATCTTTTAAAATATTATTTTCATAATAGCAACAGAATGCCATATGTGATTTCAAATACTGTAGATTTAATGTAGGCTTACTTTCTGCATTCAGAGGATGGGTTTCTGAGGGATTGATTTGGGTTCTTTTGTTTGCTTGTTTGAGGGTTGATGTTTTTGTTTGTATTTTTTAATTTATTTTAAGATCTGGCCATTGTTTACAAAAAAAAAGTATTTTCAGTTGTTGTGGTTGTGTACATTTAAACTGTGATGGTGCTTGCAGACTAGTACTGTGTTTTTGTAAAGATTATCTGTTACCTGCCTGGATTCCAAACAAAACAAGCAGTGTATGGAGAGGGAGGGGAAAAGTTAGTAACTACACTCAACCTCCTTAGACATAACATGGCTTAAAAGCCAGTTTTTATAAGAGAAATATATGGAAACGTGGTTTATTTTCAGTTCTTGTTTTCTCAGAACATAAAACTATGTCTTTTAAAATGCTTTGACCATTTTTGATGCAACTGTTCAATTGTAAAGACAATCTTTTGCTTTTTGTGTGTTTTTTACTGAACAGTTCTTGATGGACTCTGACTTTTCCTTTTATTTCTGTCAACCCAATTACAGTACATTAGAGCGCACCCTGATCCTACTTGTTTGCCTGTTATGCAGTGTATATGTTTAACTCATAAGCATGTTCATTTAGATATTTCAGTCTGATCATGCTGAATGTCTTGCAGCAACACATATTGATGTCTACAGAACATTAGATACTTTCAACCTTAGTTATTCATTCTAGAAATTGTAAAATGCAAATATATATATATATGGTTTTGATTACTTATGAGCTGTCGTATCTGAAAAATCAAATTTCCCACTTTGTTGTTTCTCTGTCAAATTCAGTTGTTCCTTATTATGCCCTAAATAAATTCCGATTTTAATTGGAGGGAATTTCATTCATTAAAATTTGAATTATATAGAAAAATACCTGGAATTTGCATTAGAAAACTGGCTAAACTGGTTGTATATTTAGACGCAAAGATAAAACTCTGTTACATTTTCGCTTTACTAAAAAAATAATAAAAAAATGTTAGTCTCTTCAAAAGCAGGCTGAGATTTAACGCTTACTAGTACACGTACCTAATGATGTAGCTGTTTCCCATGCTTTTTTATTAAGTTTAAAAGATTTTCTTTGTTGCAAGGCTGGAAAGGAAGTTATTCAAAAGGCTGGCTGCATTTATTTTTTTTTGGTGACAAAAATGCATATAGCAAGACTACCTGAGGTATAACTCATTGTTTAGAAACCCTGAGCTGCTGTTTGTTTGTAGCATTCCTGTTAGATATCTGAATTGCCCAAACAACAGTGTAAACCAAGCCAGGCATAGCAGCAGACAGAAAAATACATTCAACTAGTGGGATCATGGATTTGTTTGATTCAGGTAATTGAAAGTGTTTCATACTATTATTGCAACTTGAAGGCTTGTTTAAGTGTCTAGCTGTCAGTCAGTTTGGAAGGTGAAAAGTATTCGATTGTCACTCTGTCAGTCAATAGAGATGAGAACTGTCTGCCTAATGGATTTCTTTACGTAGATGTCTGCATGGAGGTAGAAGTAAAATCAATGTGTTGTCATGTGCAAGTGCGCTGCATCAAACTGCCAGGTGAAATGCAACTGTATTTCTGTAATGTCTACATCCTTGTGTTGTTTGTGGAAGACAGACAGATGCTCTCGGTGTTTACAGGTAAAAACTCTTTGTGGTCACAAATAAAGGTTTATTTTTGAACCTTTTGTAAAGACTTTCTTCTATTTCCAGCTGCTCCAGAGGGTTTTTTCCTGCTTGCTTGATCATATCAGGGATCAATACTCAAAAAACAAGATTTAACTTAATAGAAGAAAACGTAGGTTGTTATTTCATGAGACTCAGATGGTTTTCTTTTAAACCAGGGCTTCTGCATGTTTTCTGCTTGTCAGTGAGGACTCACATTGAGCTAACTATGCTTCCTCCTCAAGTTTGGTTGTTAGGGTACCTACATTTATTAGAGTGTGTGTTGACTTTCTAAACCAAAAGAAGAAGAGAACGTTTCTCAGATAACAGATGGTACCACAGGCTTTCAACACCCTTGATGAAACAGGCGTCATTCAGTGATCCCTGTTCTTTCCCTGGGAGATGCCTACAATGCTAAGTTTCACTGAACAGGATCTGATAACAAGTGGCATCTGGAAAGTTCTTACAACATCTCATAGTAGTGCTACTGATTCTTATAGTTCCCACTAATTCCAGACTTAATCCTATATAAAATAGGTGCATTACGACAGTAGCCAGTGATCTTACTAAAGATTGTTTTCCTGTTAACTGATCCAACATCACATATAAAGACATGATTCATAGCCCCACTGAAGGCAGCAGACAAGAGAAAACCAATTTTAAAAAATGGTGATATAATCACCTATTTCCTATTACAGTATTTGTATAGGTGTGATATTTTTTGATAATTAAAGTATGCAACTCTTAGCTGCTGCTGTAAGGGAAAAAAGACTATGAACTAATTCCCGACAACGGAACTTGATTGTGGGTGATGAAATCTTTAAGTAGCAGAGTCTGGTCGTAAAACAGAAGGTAGAACTTCAAAAGAAAGATCAGGATTTCGGTTTTGGCTATAATAATTGCAAGGTGAAAAATAAAATGTTGGGTGGAAGATGGCCCCTGAGAGGTACAGGCAGGGCTGTTAATTATCAGCAACATTTCTTAAAATTCCTATTTTAACTTGAATAAATACTTCCAGTTTTTGCAGTAAATGATGCAGGAATTCCATTCATGGCAGTCTTGTTTGTTCCTAGATTGCTGTGTCTCCTGTGTAGGAATGATGGGGAAAAATAATGTGTGATATTTGTAACTTAAGGTCGTAGTGTGTTTATGGAAATAGTCAGGAATGAACACAAATTCATAGACTCGAAGCTGAAGGAAATACTATGATCATCTAACCTACTTGCCATCCTAGATGTGGTTGTATAATTTCACTCAAAGAGTATTGATATTGGTGCTTTCTAATGTGTATAGTTTACTGCCCATGTACTATTAAATAGTCAGCTTCTGTCAATTCTTACAGAGGTTTTGAGTCTGACTTTCTTTTATACAGGAAACAGAAGATGCTGTTGGATACAAAACAGGCATCATCATCAGGGTTCGAACGTAACCATGATTATCTACCACTTCTGAGCTAATGGTTCAGTTAGAAAAGTGGGCAGCAGGAGAATGTGATCTTCTGGGGCAGTTCTATAGACATAGACATTTTACTCTGGCCATGGTTAATATGTCAGAATACTTAGATATCTTCTGTCAGAATCTATTATTATATGGATAAGAGTTTATTTTGTTGAACTGAAGATGGTTCCAGTATGCTCAATGACTTGTTGGTAAGTGATCTAATGAAAACATAGTAGTGGTGGAGCATATAGAATCATTGATTTTGTGAGTAGAAGTGGCTGTGAGATGCTGAATGCACAACCAAAACTGTGCCTTCCCAGAAGGAAGAAAAGTGTCCATTTTGTGTTTCCCATGATGGTCTGCTCATTGTGCTATACAGTGAAGTCAGGGAAAAATGTAGGAAATGATGATTTTTAGAAAGCCTTATGTCGATTTAAATGGATTTATGGGAGATCTGGAAAGGTACTACAAAGGAAGTCCTAATCTCCTTGCTTCAGCAGATATGAAAGTGTGATCTCTCATTCAATATAGCTGAGAATTAAATTAGCAGCAAGAAAATAAACAAATAGTGTAATATCAGATACTGAAACTATCTGAGCATTAGTTACAGCTTCAGTCAGTTTTTCTGACAGTACTGGGTATTTCAAAGAATTAAATGCTTTGGTCCCTGTTCTTCTCAAATACATTTGTATTTCTTGTACAGCTTTCTGAATTTTTCTCTTAAATGCTTTGGGTTCACTAATCATCAAATTTTGCATGTGACAGGAAGTGATGGTTTTACAGATGATTATGATTTTTTTTTACAACCTATCTCTTAAGACACAGTGCATAATATATAACTTTAATTTGGTGGATTTCTTGGGACTCCTTTTTGAACCTTTCTTTCCCCTCTTCTCCATCATGTCCCACCTCACCCCCTGTATTAGCACTGTGGTTTAAATCTCTTGACTTTTCTTCTCCGTCATCTCCCCAGACTAGAAGCTCAGTGTAGCATTCAAAAGATATTACCCTGAATCATTATATAATAAATGGCCAATAGGAATATTTATTTCTGAAAGTCATTTAAAGTTGTATGAGAGATGTGAATTTATGCAAGCATGACTGCACAGGAAAACTGGCAGTAGTCAGTAGGAGCAACAGTGGGAGGTCAAATACATGATCAAACATACGAATATCTGTTGAGCTCCCAGCAGAAAGAGAAGGATCCATTTTGTATGTTTCCTGTGTAGAGAGGTGCTTTTGTGTTCTCTAATAGTACTTCGTTTCTGATATTAAAAGATAATGGATCTGTTCTTAGTGTTGCTCAGACAGTTTAATTACCACCTAAGTTCAGATATTATTCCTTGTCAGATCTTTAAAACCACAGTCTTCCAGACACGGAGATATCTGCCTGTTATGGGTTGCTGATAGCCTAGTCTGAGAAGTGTTTGTGCTTTATAGGAACAGAAATTGTTCTCATTACAGACAGCAGAAGATATTTAGGCAGAAATTAGGAAAGGGAGGTACACATAGAATGTGGGCAGAAGGAACATAAGCCTTTTGGTGACTCACCACTGCTCTCACTTGGAAGGACTGGTGGCTCGCCTCCAGGACCATTTAGGGTTTTGTTTTTTTAATCAAGTGTCTTGTATTTGGTGATCCTTTTGTTTCTTGATCATATTGCTGCGTCTCTTTGTCCTATTGTCTTCTTCACAACCAGGTGCCCAATATAGAGTTTCCAGCAGAAGCAGCAAAGAGAAAATTATTTGCGGCTGTTATCTTTAATCTCATCCTTAAAGTATTTCAATTAGGTGCTAAAGTCATAATGTGAAGTCAGTGGAGAGATGTGGATCCCTTCCAAAGGTAGGACAGAGCAAGAGCTTGCCTCAGTCACAGACAGCAAATGGATCAGAGAAGCTGGTTCTTGCCATTGACTGTGGGGATCCCAGACAAATCAGCTTTCCAACTGAGACAGCTATTGTGTGCTGAAAGGCAGTCAAGCAGGACACCATGGCCTTCACCCTTCCTCTCTCTCCGCAGTGACTGATCACAGATGTGTAACTACACTGTTCTTTCCATTCTCGGGGGAACCTGAGACCGTGGGCTGTCCTCCCTTACCTTCCCTTTCTCCTTGTCAATCAAAGACAGAATTTGCAAGCAGTATTGATTGGAGACGTGGACATTTTTCTTCAGTCAATCTCTAGCTACTAGGATTGATAGCTCATCTTTGGTCTGTTAAAAAAGACCCCCTCTGGTATTCCAGTTGACTGTCACCTGTTGTAGTGCCATAGTCTGGATTTATTTCTATATAGAGAAAGTAAAATGTTTTGTAGCAGATGCTGGAAAAATCTTGTGGGTAGAAATTGGCTTATTCACTTTTCTCTTGTTTCCTCTGTTGGAATAATTCCAAAGGAAATTCATTGGTCATGCAACTCTCTTTGCATTGCTCTTGGTGAGATTGATTTGGCATTAAAATCTATTTTGTGTAGCTCAGTGATGTTTCTTGTCTCAGTATGAACATAGAGTTCTCGGAGGCATAACATCTTTAAATCTTTGGACTTCTTAAGGCCATATCATGCTCTAAAAAAGAAATTCAGGATTCAGATTCAGTTCAGTTTCTATTAAGGGCAAAAATACCTTGTTATTCTCTTATTGAGGTAAATCAAAAGTCAAACACAGTCAAAGATGGTTAAGATCTGCAAGAAATTGTAACAAACTCTTCTGAACATTAACAGCAACGCATTTTGCCAGATGGATATTAATTTTGAAAGATGCTTCTTGCAGGAACAGCTTGTTGGTAATTTTTTTCTTGAAGTATTGACAAATAAGCTCTGGCAATTTTAAGAGGTTTGCAGCCCCGATCAGTAAATTGGTCGAAGCAAACTTATGCCAGCTTATGGACTGAAGTTATTTATGATCCATCATATTACCTTAGACCACCACTGACTTCACTTTACATGGATATGTAGAACATTGTAGATCATATCCATGTAAAGTCAGTCCTTCTGTCAAGTCTGGTAAATAGATCATAGGGATGCAGCAAATACTGGGGACTGATAGACTCTCATAAAAATTGCCACTGTGTGTTCCTTCCTCTGCAGCAGTGTGGAGATGGCCATTCTAGATTGTCATGCTTATTAGATTTCTCTGTTTCTTCAGCAGACGGGTTTGCTGTACTCTTAGCAAGTCTGTGGATGACAGCAACTTTGTGGGAGCGGGAAGTGTACTGGAGGGCAGGGCTGCCATTGAGTGGGACCTGCTCAGGGTGGACAAGTGAGCTGACAGGAACATCATGAAGTTCAAAGACAAATGCAAAATCCCGTGCTTAGGATGAAATAAACTCACACAGGAGGACTGTATGGCCTCTGACATGCTAGAAACCAGCTTTGCAGAAAAAGGCCCCATGCCTCTGATTGACAGCAAGTTGAATGTTGCAGTGTGTCCTTGCAACAAAGAAGGCTGTTTGCATGCTGGGCTGTGTTGGCAAGAGCATAGCCTTCAAGTTGTGGAAAGTGGTTCTTACCCTCTACCTGGCATTTGAGATCACATCTGGATTACTGTGTTCAGTGTTGGAGCCCACAGTGCAAGAAGATTTTAGTGAGTCTGGCAGAGGGTCACCAAGCCAGTCCCAAGCAAGCCTCAGGCTTCTTGAGTGGTGTGAAAGGAGAAGCTGAGAGATCTGGCCTCGCTCAGCCTGAAGAAGAGAGGGCTGTCTGCAACCACCACATGTGGAGTATAGAGAAGTCAGAGCTGAACTCTTCTTGAAGTTGCATGGGTGTCCCTTGAAAAACAGGACTGCAGATGCGCTTGCTCAGTGCACTGAGGCTACAGAGACATCTCCGAGTTACCTCTCTACCCACTTCCCTTTCCCATGTGTTCTAGCCATGCCTGTTAGTACCAAGAGTGGTAAGGCTGGAATTGCATTCATCACCTGTCCTCTAGAAAATGGGAGGATCAGTCCATTCCTGTTTCTACTCTTATTGGTTCTTCTAATGTTTTACTTGCTTTATAGTGTTTTCCATGGAAGATATTATGTTATCTAGACTTCTTGGTAATACTTCATAAAAGATTCTCCATTCCTATGTTACTCCTTCCCAGCCTGACTGGGAAAAATCAAACTTTTTCAACATGTTCAGAATGAGAAATGAACAACTGCTGTGTCTATCCATGTGAAGGAAGAACAGGTTGTAAGCTCATTGGAAGGAAATAAAGAACCCCGTGGACAATTTTTCAATGAGAAAAAAAAGTAAATTGATTAGAAATGTTCTAGTGAACAAGAGTGCTGAGTATCTTCTCTGCATATACATTTAACAGTTTAAAGGTCTGTATCTCTAACCTACCTTGGCTTAGACATACAGGGTTGGGACAGTGCCCTTTTCTGGAGAACTGAAAAATCTGGGAAATAACTTCTGAATTAATAGGTAATAGCAGGAATATTCCTTCTTTCATTGTAAAGTCTGATACTATGTATCAGTTTATTTTTTTCTTTCTTGAAATGTCAATTCATGGTTTTGATCATGTTATTTAATACTTGGTTACTGGATTGCTACAGGACTGTGGCTTGTAATTTTTTTAAATGTATTTTTTCATTATTAGTAACATACAAATTTTACTGAGTGACAACTTGAGTTAATGAGACTTTCCACTGAGGTCCATTGAAAGGTATTGTCTCACTTTCCGAAAAGTTAACAAGCAATGAGTTTCATTTTCAGGGCAAACCTTTGTTCTTAATTTCTTTTGCATATCTTTTGTGTTTCTCTTAGGAGGTCTCTTTTTACATGCTCAAGAAGAAAAGACTTCTTAGTTATCCAGAAGTAAGCTCTTCGATAAGTTGTGACAGTTCTTTGTAGCATGTAGTCCCTACTGTAAAGGTGGGTATGTCTAAATTGAGGCTGTCAAAAGGGATTGTGAATTGCATTTCAGAGTGCTGTATGAACATGTAGACAAGGCTCTCTAAAGACCTCAGTACTGGTATTACATGGAACTGCTGAGCTGCTTGCTGAGGCTCCCTACACCTACATCATTTATTAAAACATTGCTACTTATTTATGTTCTGATGCTAAAGTAAATGCCCATTTTGTTTTGTACATTTTACAGCCCTTTTTCTTTGGTACTTAGATCTTTCATATCACTGCTTCATCCTCCAATGACTTGGGTGTCTCCAACTGTCTGAAGCATGGCTGAAAGAGTAAAGGGTTGGTTTGCTTTGTGTTAACCATACCTGTCAGACTGCAGGACAGCCTTCTGTGGCTCTGCATACTTTATCAGTTGCCCTCCTTATTTCCTTGGGGTTTTCCTAAATGTGGTGAGATTGAGCTGAATGTAAGTGTGTTACTCACATGTATAGAATGTGATAAATATACCATGCTGCTCAACATACTGTTGAGATTTTGAATTCTTTCAGAAGTTCAGCAAATCTGTATAGTTCCTATACTCAGTTTCTAGGTCAAGATGTTTCAGTTCCTGTGTCAAAATGTTTCATGTACAGGTTCTGAAGCATTTTACCAAATTAGTAAATTTTACCTTCATTTTGTAGATATGGGAGCTGTACAGGAAGAATTGATTCTCTGGGAAGCTGAGAATGGAACCTGAATTTTTCTTTCTTGTTCTTTATTCACTGAATGGTACTATTTTCCTTAAATAGTAATTTTTTTCCCTAAAGTTTTATAAATAATTTGGATAGCCTACTAAATATGCATGCTCTAAAATACTCAAACAGTTCCTTTTCATCTGGCACAGCATGAAACTAGTTGTTTTATCCTTAATCTATCCACAAAATATGTGACTACTGTGTTCAATTTATACAGGGGCCTATTCTTAGACTGCATTATAGTTTATGAAAAATTATTGGCATTATTTAATGAAATTAATCAAGGGAGAGATAAGAATGTTCTGAATCTTAGTTACACTGCACCAGTTCATTCAAGGACTTTTGACTTTCTACTTTATCAAGAAAACCAAAATCAAGTACCTTCAGCTACCCAAAAATGCATAAAAGCTTTTTCTTTTCCAATGATACCTTCAGTGACTTATCCAAGTTGGTTTAAATTGGTTTTTTTGTTTGGTTTGTTTTGTCAAAATAAAACATTTTGAGGAAAAGCTATGGTTTGTGACTTGCTGTTTCTGACCTGCTGGATTAGTTTGAGCTCTCAATGTAGAGGAGGGTGAATTGGGTGATAAAATTCTTGATTTGAACACTTCAGTGCAAGGCGTCAGATCTGCCTTTCTGCTTTTTTTGGGGCGGGTGAAAAAAAGGTCTTCAAGGACTGGAGGGAGGTGCAGTGTTTCTCTTTGCCGCCAAATTGCAGGTTGTATCTTTTGATACCTTGCTTCTGTGACAGGATTACAAAAGGAAACAAAAAGAAACTGATCCAATCTGTTCTGAGGCCTTGGAAAGCTCTTGGATATTTATTATCCACTACACTCTGAAGAAAAAAACCAGAACACCAAGAGGCTGTTTCTTGTTTTGATCTTAATTTAAATATTGCTGCATTTTGCATTCACCTTTGTACATATGATCCACAGCTATTTACTTAATATTTAATAATTGCATGCAAAGGCTGAAATGTTACATACAGTATATAGTTCAAATATTTACACAGAAAGTTAGTCTTTTGACCCATGTTTTGTAGGAACTATCAATGTGGTGGGTTTTTTAATTTGTTACACCCTTACCTCGTATTTTACAGATAGGCTTATTAACACACAGAGATTAGTATGTATGGATTTGGAATTAGCTATTTTTCATTGCAGATCTTCTTTGTAAATCTTTTGACCTGGTGTTTTTAAGAGTGAACTGATGCTTTATGTTATCTGGACGACAGCAAGATTCTGTCTAATTTGTTTCCACCCCACTTCTGCTGCTGAGTTTTGCCCTCTGCAGCCACTAAGTACCCAGCTGTTCTGTGAAGTGTCAATCTTTATGTGTCTCTTGTGGAGCTGGTAAGGGCCGTGGAAAACACAAAGCAGGCCTCATGATTTAGAGAGTTAGAACATCCTCGGAGACAGGGAGAAGCAAGGACATTTTACATTGTGGAAAGAGGAACAGATATGACAGGGCTGCAGAGGAGAAAATAGCAAAGAAGCTGTGGCATAAAATTTTTTCAACTTACTCTTCTTAGTTCTGAGGTCAATTGTATTTTAGCCTTGCACATTGGACTGTTAATGAGTTGTGTTTTTTCCTTTTTTTTTAATAGATTTGTAACTCAACATTCAAAGACACCCTTAAATTTCTTTTCTCCTCTTTTCCTTCCTATTGAACAATGTAGGATTGACATCTGAATTGCAGTCCACTTTTATGTAGCTTTGGCTGCCATGAGAAGTTGCTTCTCACTCCCTTTGGTTCCTAGATTCTTATGACTGCACACACCGTGATCATTAGCCACTTGGAGCTGAAGACTGTGGCTCAATTTGCCTATTTTGTTGAAAACTGCAAAGGAATTGCCATGACAGACTGGGTTTGTTAGCGCATCCCATTTCAGTATTCGGTGAATAGCAGTGAAGGTTTCAGAGGAAGATGCAAGAAGCTTGGTTCTAAACTGTAAGAGGGCAGGTTTAGAACAGATGTTGGGAAGAAATTCTCTACTCAGAGGGTGATGAGACACTGGAACAGGTTGCCCAGAGAAGTTGGAGTTGTCCCATCCCTGGAAGTGTTCAAGGCCAGGCTGGATGGGGCTTTGAGTAACCTGGTCTAGTGGAAGGTGTCCCTGCCCATGGCAGGGAGGTTGGAAGTAGATGGTCTTTAAGGTCCCTTCCAAACCAAAACATTCTATGAGGATTTTAAGTTACATATTTTTTAACTGGTTAGAGTTTGAGTTAAACTCTGGAACGTGATATTTAATAGATCTTGGAAAATTATTAGAGCTTTGGATAGTTTTGTTGCACCATATAAATGCATAATCTTTTTTCCAGCCTTGCTAAGTCCTCAGCCCTAATGATATTTTGTAGCAGTTAGTTCCACTGTCTAATTATGATTTGTATGATAGAGTATTGCCTATTTATAATGTTTAAATTTCATTGGAAGTCCCTCGTGTTAGGAATTGAAGAGAACAGAAGCTTTTCTTACTTTTCTGCCTTAAGGGCCTTGTGACTAATTTGTTTGTTTCAGGGATTTGCCTCATAGAAGAGGAACTCAACTGCACAATACTCAACTTAAAGTTTCTGAGAGGTTTTTGTGGGCTAATTATAAAGCCACTGTAATGAACCTCGAGATTCCAGTGTCATTGATCTTTTACATTTGGGAGAATTTGGTTCTAAGATTTTGGGCAGCAGCAGATTAAATTTTATTTCCAGAATAATGTTCAGTGAAACAAGTTGTTTCATTCAGGTGGAATGCTGCACTTGCTTAGATCCCTGTGAGAAAAACAGTAAGAAATCAATGGAGGACTTCTTCTGAACATGGGTTTCAGAATGCAGTGGAGTTGCGGTGTCGTGGCCTGAGTCAATGCAATGTGTTTGAGTCTGGGCATATGCATCTCACTGAAAGGATGGGCATAGAAATGCAGATTAATTTTCTCCAAATCCTTGTATTTTTTAATTTTTTAAAAAAATATGATCCCAGAACAGGCAGACCTAAAGAACTAAGTTTATTGTCACAGTTCTCTTAAACTTTTTATATGATTTGGTGGTTGTTTGAATCTTGGTGTATTTCTTTTACATTACCAAGATTGATTTCAGGATATTTTGTTCCTGTTGACTTTTCTGCTGCTCCTAGTCACAAGTTACTTAAAGAGACTGCACTTTGAACAAAGAAGATCTAGATTGCAGTACTATTTATATACTGACAACTCAGAACCATCTCCCTAGAAGATACACATCCACATTTCCACAGAGTAGGTCCATCCATGGGGTCCATATGACATTCAGACAGTTGGAAGAATACTTGTCCCAAGATGCTGGAGAACAGTGAGTATTTTGTTGCAAATCTCATCATCTCATACATAAGTCAACAAAATGCCAACAAAATTGAGATGGATAATTTATTTATGTCTGCTTCTCAGTGAAGATAAAACTACATAAAACCACTTCTTAAACTAGGTCAGTTGAAGGCAAAGATAACTGTAAAGTCAAAGCTCATTTAAATATTTTCCTTCTCTCACATCCCTACCCAATGCATGGATGCTGTAGTAGTTCCTTTAAACAATGCTACTTCTTGCTTCCTAATTACAAATACCCTTTCATCCAGTCTGGAGATGAAAACTGTGCTCTGTTGGGCCCTACGTAGCTTTTGTATCTTGACAAAGGGTGGATTTCATATCTACTGAGTTGCTGTGTCTAAAACCTTATGAGGGAAGATAATGAATTTATAAACTTCTGAACTAATAGTGTGCCTCTGTGATGGAGTAAATCAGACTGGAGGCAGACATATTTTTCTTCTGGTGAAAAAGACACCTTGATAGTAATAGTCTATAATTATGCTTATTTGTTTGTATTCTAACTATTGCTTAATGTCAATAAAAGAATGCAGTTGGCAAGATGGATTTCAATGACTACATGGTCTCCAGCAGATTGGCAGCAGTATTTAGTTTGTGATTGGAACTTCTGTGGACTGAAGGTTTGTAATGTTTCCCTTTTAACTGTGTGAAGGGCTAAAAGGGGCCTTTGAGGCACTTTAGAGCCCAGGGACCAAACATAAAGTTGCCCTGTGATTTGCTGTGGCTTATAACCCATTCCAGTTACCCTCCTCTTTGCAGACCCCTCAGCCATCCTCTGATCCACTGCCTGTCCCCACGGTCATGTGGTCAGTGAAGGGCCTTGCATGCAGGAGAAGTACTTGGTATATTTAAAAACATGATGTATTTATCCCCTAATATTAATAATTTCTCTTGACTTGCTTATAATTAAGAATAATTTTAGTTTCGTATGTAGGCTAAAAGTCTCCTGTTTTGTTACTTGCATTTTCAATTCACATTGACTGAGTTTTGCTAGATGAGGTAACCCAAGGGTGTTCAAACATATTCTTGGCTGTTTGACGCTGGAAAAAATAGTACACATTTCAAAATCTACTTCCAGTTTTAATTGCATCAACTGCCTGGAAAGAAGCAAATGTTAATAAAAATAAATACTTTCTGGTTGTAGAAATAAGGAAGTGAAAAAAAAAATGAAATCCCTTTTGCTTAGATTTCTTTTCACGTTGTTGTTATTACAAAAAAAACCCCACAAAACAAAACAAACTGAAAAAAAACCCAACATAGTCTGCAGGCAGTATTTGCTAGTATAGTCTCAGAACTACTTTAACCTTCAGCCAGATGTCCAGCTGTTTTAACCTTCTAAGACAGACAAGGATGTGTAGCTCCTATGATGTAGTGTCCTATCTGGTCTTCTGAAACAGGTGAGAAACATGAAGGAAAAAACCCCCATACCTGGCCTGTGCAAATATAGAATGAGCTTTGTTCTCTGCTGTTTTGTAGGATGACATTAAAAGAGGTACATACAAATAAAACACAAAATGGAATTATATAATAGTCTATCATATGAGTAAATCCTGCCTAGCTCTCAGTGACATACTTACCTGAGGGTGCAGGAGGACTGTGGATGTCAGTTTTCTGATGTTACTATGCCTGGCTTTTTGTGCTTTATCCTTCCCTATATCTGCTGTTGGTTGAACTGCTGTGTCCACACACCAGCCCCAATGGCTGGCATAGGATTAAAAACCTTAAATGAGTGTCTGTAAATTATAACTTTCTCATTTTGTTATTGAAAAAATAACAATAATTCACCACCCCTGGAGATTTTTAAATGGAGATTGGACGTGGCACTGAGTGCCATGATCTGTGTCTCGGTTTGAGGGGAAAAACCAAAATGTTTTACCCACAAGCAGGGGAGGGGCCTCCTCCACAATAATCACACCACTCTTTATCAAATTTAAGAAAAGGAATTTTAATACAAGAAGGATAACTGCTATATATATATATATATGTAAACAGACTAGTGCAACCCACTTCCCCAACACCATAAGAGAAAAAAAAAAAAAAAAAAAACAACAACAAAACCCAGCAGGTTTTCCTCCGGGAGAAAAGGTTATACTTAAGTGTCCTTGTCACAACCCGGCTGGCTGCAGAGTGAGTTTCAGTCCCTCTCCAGCGAAACAGACGAGCAGTGGGCTTTCAGATGGACTCAGTCTCTTCCCCCTGTGTTCCCCGTCCAAGAAGCAGAAAGGTACGAGCAACCAGCAGCAAATCCAAGGCAGGCAGCAGCACGGCAGGAAAACAGCCGTCCGAAGTAGGCAGCGGCAAGACAGCCAGGGAAAACCCCAGCAGTAACCAGCAGGGCAGCCTGCCTCCTTGGAGCCCCCACTCCCCGGTTCCGCCGAGCCAAGACTGAGGAGAATATCCAAAAAAAAAAACCAAAAGAGACAAACCTGCCCCCACCCCAGCGATCACAGTTAACTGCTTCTTTTGTTAACCGCTGGCCTGGGCAGTTAAGTGGCAGGGGAGAGAATTTACATAATAATCCCAAACTACAACAATCTGGTAAATGGACTGGAGTTGGACCAAGGGTTGGACTCGATGATCTCCGAGGTCTTTTCCAACCCAATTGATTCTGTGATTCTGTGATAAAAATTATCCTTATTATTAGAGGTTAAGCAGTTGTTTAGTGTTTGGTTGTTTTCTTTTTTCCTTTGGCTGACACTTTTTGAAGATTTGCTTCACTTTCAGAAGATTTGATCACAAGAGAAATCTGGATTTATTGAATATGTCAGTGCGCAATCTACTAATTTTCTTTCATATATAGCAGAAATGGTTTTGAATTTTATATTAGTCACTTTGTAACACACTATATACACACTGATAACCAGTTTGAAGCACTAGGCAACAAGAAGATTTGTTTTATTATGGAAAAGAATTAAACATATTCAACTATTGACACTTTAAATATTACAAAAATTCCACAAGGGTTTCTTTTAAATATAATCACTGTTACTATTTTTTGTATCAGTTTCTGCTTATGTTGTAACAAGTATATTCTTGCATATTTGTAAAGTTCCATCTTTTTGAAGGGCAGCACTGTAAATATGTAACCTTCAAACAAACGAGGGGAAGGCAGGAACACTGGAAGTCAGAGCCTGGCTGGCAAGTTTGGTTCCCCAGTCTTGGAGTGGAGTTTGAGAACTGTTGTATTCAGATTCTTCTGCCTCCAGATTAGATGATACCTCTTTGCTTACAGGGCTAGAGTTTGCTTTGCATTGATAAATGCTTTTCGTTGATAAATTTAGATGATACTCCCTGCAGTGCATTTAAACTTTTCTTCTTGCTCCAGCATATGGGTTATAATTTAGAGGTGTAATGCAAAACTCTGTTCTCAATGTGTAGATGTTTACTCATGTCATGGCTAGGTTTCACGAAGGAAGATTTGGGAAGGGCTCCACCCAGGCTTGCTGCAAGTGTGCTGGTGGCTAAAAAGGCCGATGTGGGATAGGAAAGTCTGGTCGCAAAAGGCACAGCGGAACGTCTCCTTAAGCAATGTTGGTGTGGCATGGTTCTTTCTACATTGCCTTTTCTCCTTGAGACTGACTCTGTGTGTGTTCTCAAAGGAAGCAGCAGTGTCATGAATGGTGTGAATCCATGAATCCTGATTGGAGGCCAGAGTGGACCATTGGTGGCAGTCAATATGGCCAAGGCTGAGGTGCTGTTTCAGGGAGTCCTTGTATCTCTTCTTCGGGGCTCCTCTCTTGTGGCAGCCGGTGGCGAGTTCACCATAGAGCACAATCTTCGGAAGGCAGTGATCCTCCATCCTGGAGACGTGCCCTGCCCAGCGCAGCTGCGTTCTCATCAGCATGGCCTTGATACTGCTGACCCCTGCCTGTTCAAGAACAGACACATTGGTCACGTAATCAGACCAGTGGATGTTCAGGATTGAACGGAGGCAGCGCTGATGGAAGCGTTCGAGAAGCCGCAGGTGGTGGCGGTAGATGACCCAGGATTCAGACCCATATAAAAGAGTAGACAGTACAATGGCTCTGTAGACACTGATCTTTGTACTTTTTTCAGGTGTTTATTGCACCAAACTCTTTTATGGAGTTTTCTGAAGGCTCTGTATGCCTTTGCTAGCCTGTTGTCTATCTCTTTGTCAATCTTACCATCTGAGGAAATGATACTTCCCAGATAGGTGAACTGCTGGACTGAATTAAACTCTGATTTGCCTGTGGTGATGTGGGGATGATGGAAGACTTCCTGAGGTGCAGGTTGGTAGAGAACTTCTGTCTTCTTCAAGCTGACTTCCAGCCTGAAAAGCTCAGCAACTTCTGCAAAGCAGGATGTTAAGCGCTGCAGAGCTGCTTCTGTGTGAGCAACGAGGGCGGCATCATCAGCAAAAAGCAGCTCATGGACAAGGTGATTCAGGGTCTTGGTGTGGGCCTTCCGTCGCCTTAGGTTGAATAGGCTTCCATCGGTACGATATCAGGTGTAGATACCATTTTCCTCATTGAGGTCTGCCATGTCCCTTTGAAGCATCATGCTCACCAGCCCTCTGGCAGCCATCCTAGGAGAAAGACAACTCTTAACACCAAACCCGGACAGAGGGAGCTTGCTTAGTCCTGTAAGACTATTCATCTAAGAGAAGGATACTCTTAAGATGTTTACTACAGCACTTATTTACGAGGTGCTTTTGAAAAGTCCAGCTTCAAATACATGTTAGTGTGGTATAACTCTAGTCAAACATACTGGTTATTTTAGGAGTATTTTCACTTACAGAGACCCTTTGCAAACCACATGGAACCTTATAGTTATGTGTTCTGCTGCAATGACTTGGATCTGGTTGAGCTTTGGATTTTGTGTGAAAGGTTTTAGGAGCTTTACTGAAATGGATTCCTAATTTAGTGAATAGTAATATAGCAGAGAATAAGAAAAGATGGTTATTTCTGGGGGAAGAGGAAGCAAGTGGACCTGGGAATAAGACATTTAAAATAATTTTTAGTTTCAGTTTAATGCTGTATGGTTCCAGTTTGCTTTTATTCTGTATTAAGAATATAGAAAAACTTGTATTCATGCACTGTATTTCCCCAAATTATACTTTAAGACTAGATCTAAGAGTAGTGATTATGCCATACATTTGCTTTTTTTCAACTCTTACCCATTTTGTATTTGAAAACCAAAACTGTCAGTGGTCTGTTTACTTTATCTCACTCATGTTCAGTGGAAATAAGTGGCATTTGTAGAACACACAAACTATTTTTGCCTGAATGCTCCACTTATGATTTATAGCCAACATGTATCCCTGATTTTCTTTTCAGAATGATCTTTATTGTCTTTGTGTACTAACTCATTGCAGAAGCACTTGTCTATTTTGAGCTAAACCAGACCTCTTGTAAAAAGAATCAAATTATTTCATCATGTTGAAAATGAAAAGCTATAATTACTTGTAATTGGGCTTAAGAATTTTTGAAAATTGGAAAATCCTTTTCCAGAGGTTTAAGATCACTCCAAATCATAACCTGTGGAAAATAGGAAATAATTTTCTGTTCAATTTAAAAGTGATTTAATTTACACTTTTGACAGCTGTTTTCCTTTGATATTTGGGTAGGGGAAATAATTCAGCTGTGGTGGTTATTACTAAAGTATTTTCTGATATCTTTTATTCTATATGGATCACAGCTTTATTTTGATTCCTTTAAGCCCAAACAGAATCTGATGCAGTTTAATAAGTGTGCAGAGTAATTTTGGACTGTTTGAGTTTATTAAATACTTGCCTACATTTCATTTATTTGTTTGCTTCTTTCCTGGTCTTTGTAGCTATTTCATTCTTTTTTAACAAAAGCACAATGTTATTCTGTGCTTTTATCTTTAAAGTTTAAGCACAGCCTGGAAAAATCTGATTTACTTTGTAGTTCTAGGTATTTTTTTCTCTAGATTTGTGAGAACCCTGTTGTTTAAAAAGAACTACTTCAGATCTCCATTCTAAGTTATTGATAGTCATTGTCATTATCATCAATATTGCAAAGAACATGCTGCCTGTTTATCTTTTTAAAAATCTTTTCTTGACATTGCTGAGTAGGTAGGATAAGTATTGTATGATCACATTGTGTTCAGTTCAGCAAGCAGCCAAGAGAAGTCTTCCCAAAACCCAATGCACTGGCAAAGGAAGTAACCTCTAGAGTCAGTAGAGGGTTCAGGCGTCTATGACTAAGCTGAAACTCAAAATAAGCCAAAGTAGCCAGATCCTGTGGCAAGGGACTGGCAGCCAGAGGCAGGCCAGCTAATCATCACCTTCAGGCTTGAAATTAAAGCTGGATTTTGACTAGGGCAAAGTGTTTTTCAGTCCTAACTGTGCTGTGGGAAAAAGCATGAGTAGACAATTTGCATACAGGAGGATATAAGGACAGTTACATATGATGAAAAACTATAGTGGAAAGTAAACCTTACTGTAAGCCTTGTCTTTTCCTTGTTAATTTGAGACAACCACTTAGGTCAAGGCACATGACTGCTTGAGTTCAGCTTTTTGTAAGCATATTTTTAGTCATTATGGGTCTTTTTAATACTTATCAGCCGTGATATAGGCCAGTCCATACAGGACACGTGGGAAAGGTCAGTTACCTGCTTCCAGTACTCATGTCTAATATGAAAACAGGAGATCTGTAGAAGAAATGGGTAAAAAACCATTTTCATCAGTTTTCATTCTAAGAGAGTATTTCTATATCCCAGTGAAAAATTGAGATGTGGAAAGAGATTTGGCCATGGACATCAGTAAGCCAATGGTAGAGCCAAGAATAGAAACAAGGTCTCTGTGTTCCCACCCGTGAGTCAGGATTATGGGACTCGAGGAAGCCACTATTCTCCTTCAGCACTAGTGCAATTCCAGGGATATACTTTCTAGTAGTTACTGAGACCTAATCTTAGTATAGCCTCTGACTTTCTGTTGGTTTCCATCTAAGTTCAGTGTAATGATTTTTTTTTAATAATCCAATTTTTTAACTAGTTAAAAATGCTACTTAAAAATAACCACATACTCTTGTCAGGGAAACAGGTGGAATCTGCTAGAGCTAACAAAAAGTTGGATATCATACTTGGCATTATGCAGCCACCTGCCTCATTCACTGACTGTCTGGCACTGTGCAGCCAGTTCATCATTCATTGATGGTTTGGTTTGTGTGGTTGGACCTTTTGTGGATTGAACAATTCTCCAAAATCAGAATAGTTTCAGATTTAAATTGAACCAGAAGCCAATTACAAATCTGCATTTTTGTTATTTTTAAATTTGAATAGCTGAATGAAGAATTGAATCTTGTGATGGAGGAATACATTTTTTTTTGTGAGATGGTTTTATTATGCACAAAACTCTTTTTTTTTTTCTTTTTGAAAGAACCGTACTTTTCCAAGATTAACACTATTCTTAAGATTATTTTTGAGCTGTAATGTCTATGAGTTTTTTTAGATTTTTTTTGTTTGGCCTCTTGCCAGTGGCTGCTGTGGAAAGTACATCTTCATGCGAAGAAGTGTGTGTTCTTTTTGAAGGTTAACAAGGGCCTGCAGAGCACAGCCTAAGCATCTGGCTCATGAGATTAAAAACCTCAGAAGGAAAGGGCTGTAGAGCTCAGAGGATGAGTAAACACCTTAAAAAGAAGGATAGGTGTGAACAGACAGCCTAAAGAAGGGGGGAAAATATTGATCAGGAGGAAATTTGTCTCTTTTTAGTGAACAAAAAGTATAAGGCTCTGCTGAGAACTGATAAAAATCAGGCTCTCAGATTTGGTAAAGGGCATTAAAAAAAGTAATGAGAGGTCTAGTAGGTGATTACTCTGAAGGTTACACTAGGATAGATCTTATTAAATATTTTCATTATTGACCTGGCTGCACACGTACACAAAGTCAACTTTTAGTTGTGAAAACCTGCTGAAGGCGTAGAACTGGGAGACATTGTTGGTATGTTGGAGGGTTGGAATGCCACAAGAATTGCACTATATTGAGATCTAGAGTAGCAGAAATTGGATGGCCTGTAATCAGAATGTGTTGGAGGTGGCAAGTACCTGGACAAGCAGGAATGAAGGAGGGCAAGGGATCGCCGGACAGAATTTGACATGTGGAAGGTCCAGGAGGACCCTCCCGAACCTTGACTGTGACTGCATGCTAAAGGACTTTCTCAATTATCACTTTTGTCCCCCATTTGTTGTATTGTTCATGTTGTCTTTACTTCTCCCTGTTCCAGAAGTTTCCCCAGGCAGGCAGGAGCTGTCACTAAGGGTACAGCTACCATTGGCCAGCTCCCTCTAGGGGGCGGGCCTTGCCCTGCCTGTCACAAGTTCACGCCCCTGTTCACACCCCCTCAGTTCTCCTACCCTATGGACTGTGGTGGATTTGCATGCTCCGCCTCAGCTCCACCCCCTTTCCAGAACCTTCCCTATCCCAAGTTATATAAACCCCTCTCCCCCTCAATAAAGTCGGATCAGCTTGGATCAGCTCCGATCAGCTCTGGCGATCAGACTGGTCATCACAGACAGTCCTCGGCTCTTGGGTGTTTGTTCTCTCATCGCGAGGCAAACCTTACCTAGGGCCTGGGAACCCGGCGAACGACAACTCAGTCGGCAGTCTGCGAACCCCCGTCGCTGGTCTGGTCCCTTCCCAAAGAGACCAAGACTGCGACAAGAATGCAAGGTTGTTCCTTAAGACCAGCAAGGTTTTTACGTAACATTTGGAAGCTTGGTGGGTGGAGGGACTCCAGCAGGTTGTTGCTTCTCCAGCAATGCCTCCATTGCAGACCTTAATTTAATGAGTTTTCTCTTTCCTAATTTATTTCCTGATGAAGTCAGTCCCTTAGATGCCTGAGTCCTGACAGGCATTTTATTAAAAATTAAACTGTCAGAAAATTTACAAAATCTACGTAACAGTTTATTTTTATGCTTGTGATGAGTATCCCTTACAGAATTTTATCCTTATAAAAATTATGAAGAAGGAAGTACATGAGAGGTTATTTAGGTTTGTTAGGTTTGTTTGAGGTTGGTTTGTTTGCTTTTTTTGCTCCTTTATTTATTTATTTATTTATTTATTTATTTATTTATTTATTTATTTATTTATTTATTTATTTATGGTATATTCCAGAGAACATCAAACAAATATCCCATCAGTTAGTTAAACAGACATGTGACACTATGTGACACAAGTGATCTTTTGGACCTTGTGGTGTTCGCTGTCCATATAAAAAGGATATGCTGAAATAATTTTCTTGACAGTGCTTCAGGGTTTGTTTGCAGGAGGTTTCTATCTTTATACATACATACAAAAGCATAGGAAATAATCCAGTATTGTTTCTGAAGTTGGAAATTAATATCAGCCTCATAAATGTATTGTTTGATACTCCAGATTTCCTGTGTGTAAAGCTGTTGTGGTGTGAATTTCCTAACAGTAAAAAGGAGTCTGATACATCACTAAGGATGCCAGTTTGTGCCCAGATTCTGGTAGTAATGTGGATGCTGTGCTGGAGTGTGGGTACACAAAAAGGCTATGGCCCTCTGCATGATTAATGTTTTTCTCTTGCTGGAGAGGTACTGGGAGGAATGTTCTGCACTGTTGAGACAACTCTGTGTCCATGGAGAAGTTAGTATGAAGTAGAGAAGTTCTGAGTTTTTAGAAACCCTGTGGGTTCCCAGGACGAGAACTTGCAGTCCTTCCTTGTGCTGGTGCAGCCTAACTGGTTGTTTCAGCTCACTATTGCCAAGGGGAGAGGATGAAATGGGATGGTGGAGCAGGAAATCCCTGCCTGATCAACCAGCCTCCCATGGACTTAGCAACAGAGAATTTCTTAACCACTCTGTGATTCAGACTCCTGTGGTGAGAAGAGGGACATTTCTGGGAGTTGAAGGATGGCATACAGAACTAGTAGTGATCAAATCTAACTAGAAAACAGGGGGGGTTTGTTGTTTATTTTGAAAATGTAAGAAAATGCACTCAACAACAGCAGTCTTAAAATACAGAAGCAAACCAACTGCTTTTCGTGAAGGGCTGAAATTAACAGAATTGCATCCCATACTTTTCCTCTAACCTGTGGGTCTTATTGTGGAAGGAAGATTGTGTTGTATATTTTAACACTTTCCCATACAATTTGGAATAACTTCTAATATCCTTTTATAGTTTGGTAGAGAAAATAGTGATTTTATGTATCTGTAATTCTGTGCTTTATGTATGAATGATTGTGCTATTACTTAAAATCGTTTGCAGTTAGATAATTCAGACTTCTCTTTGAGTCAAACCTAAATAAATATCTGTAAATTAGTGCTAATGGTCAGTGTGGCTGAGGGAGAACTCTTCCATGTTTGGAATTGATTGTAAGATTGAACTTACTCCAATTTATTGCAAAGTCAATATTCAGCTTAAAAATTAAAAAGGTTAATAATTATTAGGTTTTCAGAGGAAAGTACTAGTGTTATGACCTGCCTAACATCATACAGCTACAAAAATGCTATAAAATGATTTTTTAAGCTTATATTTATAGTGAGTAGATGGCTTATTCCTTCATCTCACTACTTATGCATCCATGAACTGCTAATTAATACTTTTGCAGTAATTACAGAATATTTTAAATATACATTATTCTTCTGAATTTTAAAAGATCAGGAATTTTTTATTAATTTAAAAGGATAATAGAACTGACCCATACTTTCATCAACTCTTTAATAAAGAGGTGCTTTTTTAGATCATTTAAATTTTTACATTTTGATTGCAAGGAATAATAAAAAGTGCTTTTTTCCCCCCTACTTTTTCCATTTATTCTTCTAAGCTGGGTCACCATTGTATCAAAAAAGGTCATTGTTCTCCGTAAAAGAGTGAGTGCCTGCCTGCAGGTACTGATACAAGGGGCACTTGCGTCCTAACTCTTTTGACTCCTGGCACGCAATTTTCTTTATACAGGAAGCTGTGGTTTGTAAGAGAAATTTTAATTCCATTTAATTTCTTCTTATTTTCCACTACTTTGTTACATGCCTGGGAATGTTTAACCCAAATAATTAGATACCTCTTTGCAATGGATCTTCTCCCAGTGCTCCTTGATACGTGGCTGCCATAGGAGCACAGAAGAAACCAGAGCACAATTTTTAGATGAGCAATACAGTGTGGGAAATTCAAAGGCTAGATTTGTAAGAAGAGATAATACCTCATAATCGAACAGCTGATACACTTGGAAAAGACACATAAGCTTCAGGCACTTCTAGCTCTTCCTCACATGAGGTAGAATTTGCAGCCTTCAAGCCTGCAGAAGTAGAGATCATTTGCCTTGCAATGCAATTGATTAGACTTATTAGAAGAATTCAGAGGAAAAAGAGATTGCTACTTTTGGAACAGAGGAGTGGTATTAGCAGGAGAGACAGCAGAAGAAAACACAAGAAAAGTAAAAATCATTGGACACAGAGAGTTCCTGCAGGATGACACCCATGGCATTCTGTCTAATCTCAGCCTTCTGAAGTAGAGGGTCAGCTCCCTGGAGGCAAGCGTACACTGCCAAGGAGATGCCTTCACTGGGAGCAGGGAGGTGGTAGAAAGGTGTAGCTATAAGGTTACAAATAGCAAATATTGTTAAAAAGATTAAGTCACTGACAGCAAATTTGAAAATCATAGGAAACCTCCCACTTACCAACAAAGCAGGTTCTAGGTGATTCTTTTAATCCTTCCTCTTTAAAACCAGTTAATTTTCATGTGATGTAAAATATGTCTTCATCTAATCTGCTTGTGCATATAAGTCATGTGCCTTGGCTTGTGTATCATGTGATGAAGTATCTTTGGGTTTCCTTACATTCCTATTTTTAATAGTTTTTAGTATTATCCCTCTTAAGATTTGTGTAGGTTTGTGTGTTTTAAAGCAAAGTGTAAGCAAACATAGCAGTGCAGTTACTAAACTTAAGACACTTAAGACATCCAAACTGATTGGCTAGTTGTGGTGAATATAAAATTGTTTGTGTAAATGTTTATTTACCATATTATAGTCAGATTGATTCATTACAAGCTACTCATGTTCAGGAATTTTTTTAGAGTGTACAAATGTAGAAGCTGCAGGCACAGATGCTTGGTGAAGGAACCACTCCTCCATTCCTGCTTAAATATGGCTCTCCAACTTAAGTAGATGATTTCTAGTAAGCAGTTTGTTTATAAATCTCTATTTATGAGTTATTTGCTCACATCTGACACAAATCATAATGCAGTTCACAGAGCTGAATAGGCTATGCAAATATTTCCACAGGTTGTTTGCATATAAGTAACTGGATCCATGTCCATGGCAGCACCCACTTGATCACCTGTTCCATGTTCATGTGTTGAAGGATACCCTTAATTCTGGCTGCCTTGCAATTGCCAAAGTTGTCTGACCTTTTCTTTGTGCTGACCCAATATTGAGAGCTGCTGAGCAGGGCATTCTCCCTGCCTGCTGAGAGAAGGGAAGGTGAGCGGTGTTTGTTCAGAGGAGGTCTTTTGTTTTATGCCGTGTTATTGGCTCCCTTGTGTTTTTGCACAATATTATTTAAAGAGCACCTAGAAAAACACAACATGTAAGTGCAGCAAATTGTATGAAGGAGGTGGAATTAAATGTACCACGAGCTACATTTAATTTGCTGAACTGAGAAATACTTTGCGGTCTGAGTCAATCTTTGCATTGTATGCTATATTAATGTTCTGAGTTTTCTGATTCCTCTTCATACCTCCTTTCTGTAGAAGAGGAAGTCATGTGTGAAGACTGAAATGTTTTGATCGTCTTAATCTGTGTAAGGGGGCAATAAAGGGCTCTAAGATATGCCCACAGTATAGCGCTGCTACTCAGTCTAGGCACCATTACTTAGGCTGGATGCAACAGTCAAGGACATTGAATCATTTAAGATTGTCTTTTCACAGGAACTTATATGGAAGACAGTTAAGGGACACTCTTTTTGCAGTGTTCCTACAAGTTCAGTTGCCTTCGGAGTGGTTTACTTCCTTAAAACACATACTTTTAGTCGTTAAGTATTTGTGATGAGGTTTTGCAGATAATTTAGGCATGTAAGTGTTTTTCTGAGGTGGCATACAGGTTTTCCCAGCAAATTTTTGATGGGAAACAGTATTTTGTTTATGTCCTTTCCAGAGTGGAACACTAAACATCATCTCTCTCCCCTGATAAACCTCTGAGTGGTAGGCTAGTTGCTATCATGGGCTGCTACGGTGCATTGAACAGATTTTTCAATTTACTACTATCTGCAACTTGCTACTATCAATTTACTACTATCCCAAATTTCTCTTCGGAAAATTGCAATTTGTTAATTTGTAGAATTTTTTAACATGGGCTGGTTGACACCTCCTATCTTATAAATGTTGTAGTGGATGGATCACTTATCTTCTTATTTTATATTTTGCCTGTTTGCTCATGCAGTGAGTTGTGTAGGTATAAATTTTTTTGAACCTCAACTGTCAACCAGAAGTAACCTGTAAATCCCAGTTTATTGTGAAGATTTACTGTATCGTTGCTTTTACAAAAGTTGAGACCTGACAGAGAGATGATCTGAGTATTTTAAGCAGAATTCAGCATGTATGAAATATAATGTTTTAGCACATCCTCTGTTCTTAGGGATGTGATCTAAACTTTTAAAAATAATAAACCCCGAACTCAAAATATGAAGTCTAGAGTAAAAACTAGATATCAGCAGGTTTTACAGAGGGAGATATAGGCCAGCTATGAAAGGTTCTGATTATATCTCTACCTGTGACACTGAGGCACAGCGTTGTCCAGATTTTATTCTGGGGTAGGTAGTTGCTGCCATTTCTGTATTTCTTGAGTTGCTTCCTTCTCTTCTCATTTCAAATGTCATGGAAGGATTTTTATTTTTTGTTATTTCTGTTAAGGACAATAGGCATAAGAATCTGGTCTACCAGTGGTATATTGGTAGTGGTATTCAAAAATATTGTGGTGGAGAGATGTTTCATAATATGTATGAAGTGCAAAATACTTTACTGAAGGAAAGGTGGACTAGTATTAGATGGATGGCAGTGTATGCTTGCAGTTATCGAAATGCTAAGTTTATTTTGGACTCTGTCTCTAATGGATAAAGGAGTGTTTGAAATCAGTACACACTAAAAACTTTAGAAAGCAAGTATTTCACCCACTATACTCTGATGTAATGTATTATGGGTTACAAGTGAAGTAGCAAGGTGTATTTTCTAAACAGAAGGCAAAAGTTCTTACGGCTTTTTGTAATGTCTCGCAAGTTACACAGTAAAATCCATTTCACTGTGCCTAGCACAATAACTCCTCCCTGGACATTGGAGTTCATGTATGTCTCGTAAAAGGTCTGTGGAGGAAAGCACAGCATTTGTTCAGGCGTGCTTCTGCTAGCTTTGATTTAACAAGGGCAGGTAGCGGCTGCTGCTGTAATCTGGTACCCTGGGCTTTGCTGTGGCCTAATGACCAGGGTACCAGCCTGCTACAGGCCCCGATGTGAACTTCTGTGATTTCCTTCATGTAGCATGTCATCTTCCATCATCTGTGCCAGCTCCACTTGCATGTCAGTACAGACAAGCTGTTTGACACATAACTGAGTGAAAAAAGACATTGAACTGGAATATGTATCAGCTCCACTCTGCTGCTATTTTTTTTTTCTAGTCTTTATAAAAGACTTTAATAAAGTGCTGTAGCACTTCTTAGTTTATGAGAAGGGTTCTTGTGAATGTGTTAACCCTTTCTGCCACTAAGGAGGAGCGCTGCTGGCTTGTGTGCTGGGCTGCAATGTCAGCTGGTGCTTCCTCTACCAGTCTGCCTACCTCTGGGCTTCAAAATAAAGCACAGGACAGCTGGTGCTCAGCAGACCTGGATGCAATTCATCTTAGCACTCAGATACAGACTTACAAGTTTGCTGCATTCTAATCTCTGTAAATCCATGCCTGGATTCCATTATCACGTAATTGCAGTTGGACATAAGATCTCCCTAGAAAACAGTTCTGATCAAACCAATGGTCTGCTGCTGCGTACTTGAATGTGTTTCTGTACTGGCAAGCCAGTCAAGAAAGAGATTTGTCTGCACATATAACTAAGAGCCAAGGACTTTTTGGTCTTGAGAGGTAAGATTTCGTGTAGTCTTTCTGTGCCCCAGGTTCACTTTCATTGGGCAAATTACTAAAGTCAGCAATTTCTAACTTAGGAGAGCGGAGTTAGGTGTTGACAGCCATCTTTAAGTACCTAAATAAGTGGTCTCATTTTAAGAGGTCCTGAGCACACAATTCTTTTTGACTTCAAAAGAAGCTGCAAATGCTGTGTCCACTTTGATTAATTGAAAGGCTGACCATCAAAGTGAAATTATGTTGCCAAGCTAAAGGAAAAGAAATAAAGACTTAGCACACTGTATAAATCAATCGCAGATCAGAGTTTACTGGGTATAAAATGTACAGCATTGTATGTGCCCTTTTGTACTTTCTGAATCTCACTGGTCCCAAAACTACCACAGAAAACCCCTCACCGTTTGTGAAATATGGCAATGCCCAGAAACATTTGCCCATTTAGTCACTGAAAAATAGATATGGCTGCTCAGAATTTATACTGTTTGCTAGGGCCTTAGGTGAAAAGAAAACGAAATTTTAAAATGCTTATTTTTTTTCATTTGAAGGTGATGTCTTAAATTCTCAAGAGATGAACAGCCTACTACCTTCCCCTACTTTGATCGATCTGTCTTTGAGGCATGATTTACACCTTATTAAAGTACTTCAGGTTGTGGCCTCTGTTCCGAAAGTTTTGTGGAGATAGGTGTCTGGGGAGGAAAAAGAAAGACCTGATAAGTACCCTGATGGAAAGAAAGGCTCCAGTTTGTGTGTGTTTGTGTTGGTCATGTTTGCCAGTCCTCACAGCAAAGGGAACACTTTGTCCAATGGAAACTTCAGCTGGGGACTGAATAACTCATGAGGCATAATATCATGAGAAGGCAGAATTCACTAACATCACAGTTTTTGGAATTATGGTTTTCTTCTGGGCTTGGTTTGCCAGCTCTTACGTCCTCATCATGTTTTCTGGGTCATCGCCACATCCAGGCAATGAAGTGCCAGGTGGGAATATGGCATTTGTGTTGCAGCTGCATATTTGGTGTAATGTAGACTGAGGCATCCTCAATGCTGTTACTCAAAATTACCATAATTTTTGTTCAAAATGAATGCTCAGTATTGAGTAATGGAAGATAATAGTTTCTACCACAAGGGCACCACCTTCCCTGTCTTAGCGTCTCCTTGTCACCAGCACCTATATACTGATCTGTCTGTATAGTGCTCTGATGCATCTTCTGGTGGCTGAGGCTGCTGGTACTGGTGTCTGTGGGTGGGAAAACAGGGATCACTTCTGTCCTTCTCTGCCTGACCTTCAGTATTGGAAGGTGTGTGTGAATTTGGAAATTTCTCTGTTTTGTCATCATTCTCTTCAATACTTCTGTATACAGCTGAAGGCTAGGTGATAAGTTTTTGTCATGGCTCTTTTATATTGCTGGAACATACTCTGTTATCTGATAAGATTAGTAAATTGAGCAGCATGAATGATTATTAACTATAGTTGTTTGTTTGTATAAATATGACATTAAAATAGGTTACCAACACAGGCCAAGTGACCCAATTATTCAGTATGTAGAGAGGATGTACTATGTTTACTGCACTTTAGAGAAAGAACACCCGTGTTGAACTCCTTAGTAAGTTTTTTTTCTTCTTGCAGTACTAGTACTCTGTTGATGGGGAACTACTGGGGAGTTCATCAATACTACAATTCATATTTTTGTCTCTAGAAATGCAAGCTGTTGCAGCCCCCTTAATAAGTGACTGTTTCCTGCAATGAATGTTGATCTATCCAGGTCTTCATGTGAGAAAGTTTAATTATTTGGACATAAGTAAAGTGATACTACTAGGTCTCAACCTGAGTGTTTTCTAGCTCCTACTTGATATTGTCAGCTGCTTGCATTTAAGGTGTGTTTGTGGGTTTCCCCTAGGATTTCCAGAGGCTTAACTTATCCCTCAATGCTAAAAAAGTCTTAATATGGACAGCTTCATTACCCCTTCTGAATGTCTTCAAAACACTTGGCTTAAATAGGAAGCCAGCCAAACTGAGAGAACTAACATTCTCAGAACTTGGTAAGGTTTCTTTGGCTGACTGTAGTAAGCCCGCAACACAACCAAAACCATCCAAAACAATCGCAAAGTCCCAGTAAAGCAGAGGAACCAGTGTGATTAATCTAAACTTCAGTATTTTGGTAGTTTCTGCCTCTGACATGCATCTTTATTTGTAGCTGAACAGCAGCCTATTGTAGCAGTGCAGAGGTCTGTGAAAACACAGCTTCCTCCTGATCCTTCCTGTTGAGCAGGAGCAAACACAAACTGTACTCTGTTGTTGTGTGTAGCCCATCTTTATGAGTATCTCCCCTGACAGACCTTTATTGTGCACCTCGGGGTCAGCCACTGGATGTTGCATTATTTCAGATCACCAAACTGATCCCTGTAGTCAGATTTCAAAGAACAGGCTGTTGCTCAGTTCACGTAGTGCAACTCTAGCCCTAAGGCAGGCCAGTTTCTAGACTGGGACCTCCAAGCGAGGTTTCATTACTCCTTGTTTCCTCCAGAAACCTGGCTGAGCGACAAGTAAGCTGTTAAAGAATATTTTATCAACATTTTCTTTAAAGAGTGTGGACTTGCCCCAAATGAAATATTCTAAGGAACTACAAACTTCTGACTGGTTTCCTGCCTTCTAACCTGGCCGATTTTCTGGGAGTTCATGGCAGCTTGCTTGAGGAAGTTTATCTGAGTTTGTAGCCTGCAGGGCCTCCACTCCACTGATCC
The DNA here is from genome assembly GCF_047495875.1 of Pithys albifrons albifrons. Classification (NCBI taxonomy): domain Eukaryota; kingdom Metazoa; phylum Chordata; class Aves; order Passeriformes; family Thamnophilidae; genus Pithys; species Pithys albifrons. The sequence continues at coordinate 89,061,030 of NC_092461.1, forward strand.
ACTGAAACGGGAGCCTGGTGACAATGATGCTGCTGGGAGATCTTGCCCTCCTGGCAGCAACGCCCTCAAAAGTTAACAACTTCTGAGGAAGTAGGGAAACTGGAATTTATGTAGCAGATCCCAGAAATTCTTCTTCTCTGAAGTTAACTTTCACGGCAGTTCATCCAGCCAATATGTGTTCTTTTGTAGAATAAGCTGCAGGCTTTAGAGACTTGAAATGTGGGCATTACTCAACCTTCCCTGAACCATAGAGTCGTAGAATCTTCCTGAACTGGAATAGCCAGCTGCTCCCCTTTAGTATAGGAAAGGTGTATGTATGTGTATGTGTATTTTTATGTATTTTACTCAGTGGGATGGTTCTTTTCTGTCTGGGAATGATTTCTGGACACTGCAGATGTTACTACTTGGAGTTATATTTAGAGATCTTAGTGGTAAATAAAGACATTATGGTATAAAAACCTGTATATAAACCAATACTGGGGTTTTTTCATGACTTTGAAGTGATTTGCAAAGAAATGGTGTTGCACTCATATTTATGTATTCATGTTTATGTCTGCAAAAAGACATGCAGTTAGGTTAGTTTTGGTTTTTGCTGTTGAATGCCTCGGGTATGTTGATGCCAACCTTCCTGCAACTTGAAGGCAGGTTTTTGTGGGCCTGAGAGATTCTGGGAGCACTCCCAATATTCAGCTGAATTGACAGATATGTTCTTAAAACAAGTTTGGTTTTGGGGTTTTGTTGTTTTTTGAGTTTTTTTCCTTCAATAAATATTAAGAAAATCAACCCAAAACCATTTAACAAATTCACGTCCGTTAAATGAATTTTTCAGTAAGTACCAGGTGGTCTACGATAAGCAAGATTTTTTTCTTGATTTTTTTACTACCTATAGATAAACATTCAGGTTAATTTCATGCATAATTACAATTACTACCAAATATAACTTTATTGCAATTTTAAAGAATTTTGTTCCTAAATTTCCTCTTTATGTGCAAAAATAAATGTAACCCTTCCTCAGGGCTTAGCCTATTTCTGTGTATTTGGAATTGCACGGAGTTTGTCATGTTTGGTAGGGAGTTAGACCTATGAAATCCCGTGTTACTGCTCTAACAAAATTGTAGGATTTGTGAAGGGAATCACCTCCTTCCCCCCCAAATCAATCATCCCCCCAAAACAAAACCAATCAAAACAAAAACCCCATAGCAAAATCTATTAAAAAAAAGTATATGGCTCTTCTTCTTTGTATAATTGCCTTACTAGTTTTTCAGATATTTTCAGAGGTCTTTAATTATTTAAAATTTATATGACATTTTACAATTGCTGTTATTTTATACTCTGAAAAACTGGTTACTTTCATGTCTGAAATCACAGAGAAATCATATGAACTAAATATTACATTCTTGCCATTGCTTTTATGCATTGCATGTTTAGCATCTAACTAAAATGCGAGCAGAAAGCTCATCATGAAAGAGACTACTTAATTAAAAATTAAACGATGAATTAAAACTTAAATTATGCAAAGCTAATAAGCTATGTTACCAAAACCAACAATTAATTTACTACAATATATGGAAAGAAAGTGCTGGGGTTTTTACTTTTGTTTCATGTTTGCATTGCAGTCTGCATAGTCTGCTGTTTTGGAGTTCCTCACCTTGAAATATTTGCCACATCTGAATTAAGATATAAATCAGTGATTTTTAGGCTTTTGAGTTTAGCAAAACTCATCAGAGATGAAAACTTCAATAATGTAAAGGAATCTGTAATAAAGTGGGATGAATCCAATTATTTTTCAATTAATGCAATATAATTTCTGTATGTAAGATTCAAATCAGTGCATCACATCACCTTGTGCAAATCAATAGAGTAAAAATGGACTTGTTGACAAAAATTACAATTTAACCTATTGCTGCAATTCCATGGTATAAAAGGTTTATTTTTTACTTGAATTGCTTTCAACTAATTGCAGATGCTGAGATTCTGCATGCAGTATTTATGTGTGCATATGTGTAAAGAGACCAGACTAAGCTCGTCCTTAAATTCTGTGTTTAGTTTAGCAGTTTAACGGAGGTATTCCCTAAGTCCCTGTGTCAGAGGCACAGGAAGAATGTGGGGGGTTGTGTGCCTGTACATCTAAGATACTACAATGGCTGAATACTAGACATGTTACAAAGTACTATGTGCTTTACTGTAGCAGAAGCAAAGGGAGATATTTCTAGTAAAAAAAAAAAATCTGCCTGTGTTTTTCATGGTTAAATTCTTCAAGCTGAGTAAAGCTTAGAAGGCTGAAGGAAAGGAATTAGAGAATTAAAGAAAACTCCATCTGATTAAGTTAATTATGAAGCTTGAATTGCTGTACACAGGAAGGTGGAACTACATTTACATTTGCATTTTCTTATGTTTTAGTATTACATAAAATATTATTAGCTTTTAATGTTTCATATCAAATATCTCCAGCACTTTTGTCTCAGGTCTTGCTAATTTAGCCTTTGTCACTATATAAGTAGTTGTTTCTCTGGCACCATAATTTAAAAGTTTACATTAAAAATAAAATCAATACTGGGATAAAAGCATGAAGAGTACAGCTAAAATAATTTATAGTAGCTCTATTGGTGATGGAAATCTAAGGAATGAATATTGTATATAATAAAGGCAATTACCTGAGCTGCTTATAAGGAAAAATACTTGGTGTTGGGGGATGGCAGGAGGAGATCATGGAAGCAGTTACAACTCTAATTTTCTAGGTTGAGCTGTGTTAGCCCTGGCATAAATTGCAGCAGCCTAGAGGTACATGTGCCATCTGAGGATTGCATTCTGCCCTGACATCTTTGTGAATGTGTCAGAGAGGTGTGGGAGAGAGAGAGAGCAAAAGCACTGGTGTCTGCTGGGGATTTGTAGTCACTGGGAGGTCTCAAAATTCCTCAGTCATCGTCTCTCACGTCAAATACAGGCTTTGGTTGGTTTGCACAACTTAAAGTCCAGTGGAGCGAGCTGTGGTAAGAAAACTGGCTTTGTATTTAACCTAAGTGATTTTTCTTACTTCTACATTTATGAGGTAAAAGTTCTCTCTTCAACAAAATGAAGTGTTTAATCTACTATCACAAAAATGAAACGAGAATAAAGATTGACTTGGATATAATCTTTCTAACTACTCTTGATGGACATCTTAAGATTCAACTTAATTTAATTGAAATCTTAAACTCTGTCTTTTTGGGAAACTCTCTTCTTTTATGTCCATGGTTAAGTGAGCAAGGCAATGACGTGCTCCCTTAACAACTGTTCAGGAATCATCAGGCTGATTGACTAATGTTTCTGCCCTTTTTATGCACTTCTGGTGTTTCATCATGGCTTTCTCCTTCCTGTGCATATAAGTGGATTTATCTGAATGATAATAAGCCAGATGGTTAGGTGGTAGGCCAGGTATTTTGAAGGTAAGCATATTCTTTGTCATAGAGCCATGTTACCCAGGAGCTCTGCACCACATTTCAAATCCTTCAGCAGTCTCCCCAGGAGGTGGCAGCTGAAGAAGGCTAATGGATATCATCACCTTCAACTGTCAGCTCCTTTTTTCCCTGTCTGTCATGACTGTTTACTTCTGATCATACCAGTTGACATTTATGTGTCACAATAGAAAACTGAACCAGTGCAGGGTAAAGGCGACACTGGGTTTATGGTTACTTCTTGTATCACAACAGGCAGCTGGCAACTTATTTACACCATGTGGAGTGTCAAGCATATAGTATATTAAATAAAATTAATGCCTACAGGCCCTGTAAATAAGAAGATGGTCATAACAGACAATAAAATTACATGAATGGTTGAAACAAGAATAGTAGAGGTGACAGATTAAAAAAAAAAAAGAAGGGAAAAAAAAAAGAAAGAAAGAATAAAGGCAGGGGGAGGGACGTGTCCGTAGGCCAAGGTACATAAGCATGTCAAGACTTTGACTGTCAGTCCTGGTCATTTTTGAATTTAGCCATTGAAGAAAGACATGTGGCATGGGAGAGTTCTGCCAGTCATCCAGTGTCTTACTGGAATCTGTATATTTGGGAGCAAAGATAGTGTTAAGATCCTCTAAGATAACCACCCATGTTCTCTTTAGCCATTATCCAACAGTGAGCATGAGTTCAGAAGAATGAGATCCAGCCATGGTGATCCAGGGAGAGGATGTTAGCTTTGAGTACAGTCCTGAGAGTGATGAATAGAAAAGTTCTTTTCTTCATAAGTAGTGAACATGGCTTTATGTAAAGCAATCTGTGAGTCCTTTACTCACGTTCTCTGGAACAACCACTCTTCTTTTGTACTAGAAGGCCTACATGGGCTGTTTGCCATATGCTTTGCTCTATTTGCAAATGCTTTTCTGCATCTGCTGTCTCCTGTCAGTAAGTGGTTTGGCTAAACCACATGCTTAATTTTGGCAGGTAGAACATCTAAGGTATGTGAATGGTGAAACAATTTATATAATTTATATAAGATGAGATGTTTCACCTTAAATATTCTCAAATTCACACAAAAAATATTATACAGAGAGAAAATTTTTTTAAAAAGTTTTTTAAAATTTTTTTAAAATAATTTCAAATTAATTTTCTTTTGCAGAATTTTAGAACATAAATTAACATTAGGATCTTTTTACTTAATGGGAATTTTAGTTCATATATGGATTTATTTACTTAAATATTTTGGATAGACAGGCTCCAGCAGTTCTATAAAATATTAAAATACTATCATGCATTCAAAGAAACATAGCAAATGGTGTCTAGGGGAAATGTGTAGAACTGAGTACATCACAAAATTCTGTACTCACTGGACATCATGAACCACTGAATTTTCCTTTGATTTAAACAGGCAAATCCTGTAGACTTCAGGTATGATCTCTTTGGGCACTGTTATTACAGTGCTGTGCCTGCTAGTAGTACATGTCGGTTCAGGTGAGTTCAACAGGCAAGAATTTACACAGCACATCGGTCTTTTATACCATTAAACTGATGGAACCATGTTTAAAGAATAAGAGAACAAAAAATATGTATTTTTGTTGCATTAACAGTCTGCTCTCCAATTTCCATAGCAAACAGGAAAAAAAATTAAATATTCATTGTCAAAATTAAATTATTACCAAAAATTAATTGTAGACCAGTGTATTGTCTCATTAAAAAAAAACCAACAAAAAAAGGTACCTGCTTTGATTTCATCTTTTGGCAATTTATTTTATGCATTTATTGTTCGTTAATTAGAGTTCCTACATATTTGCCCTTCTTGCCTGATTGCCTTTGCCTTTTATAGCTTACAGTGAGCTTTCTTTGCATTTGAGATGAGCTGAGATAGCCACCTACAGTGATTGCGTCAGTTCCCTTCATAATTTTTATTTATCCTCACTGAGGATTTTTCCCCCTAAAGAAATTGGAGGTGTGCTGCATTACATTTACTTTTTTCAAGCTCTTAGGATCATCTGTCATTCCTGATGGTTTCTTGTATCTATTCTCTACTTCATTAAGGTGGCTGGGTTGCTGTTTCGAGTGTGTGGCCCTGCTAGACCCATGCATACTGCTCTCTGGCTTATATGTGACAAGAAGGTCAGGTTTTCAAAGGCTGCATGGGAATCATGTTGACCCAGCTACTGTCGTGGGCTGCCCAGCTTGCTGACAGCAGAGCAGTTGAGGTGATGTGCAGATGGCACAGGGGCATTGTTGCCTTTTCTGGAGTGGCTATCGAATTTGGAGGAGATGATGATGCAACCACTGTTTTGTTTTTCTTACTGTGCTGTCAGAGAACTTATGACGATCCACCAGTATGTAATGAAGTGAAACAAGTGGATCTTGTAGTTAAAACTTGTTAAAAACTCCAGACATATAACTTTTAAACATTTTCTGTATAGCTGGAAGAGATAAAGCAGCTGCAGTTCAGAATGCAGAATGAAACTATTGAGATGTTTTAGTTTTCCAATTAAATGACACATAGGGGAAGAAAAATGTAACTGCCCATAAACTTCTGTTTATCTAGAAGGAGAACCGTATGAAAGTTCAAAAGCACAAAAAAGGTTTTTTATTATTAGATTACTAAATATATTGCCCTATTTACTTTACTAGCAGATCAAACTTTGTGCAGTTTGTATGCATTTGCATTCAACATGTTATTGCATCGTGCATGGACAGTATTTCTTCTTTCTGAGATAATGAGTAAAGGAAAAAATTCTCTTGCATCAAGCATAAAAAAAGACACATTTGAAAGGGAGAATATAAGATCATTATGTATTTTTTGTTTATCAGTATAGAATTGCCAAGTTGCTGGTATAGGTGGTCTGTCTTGTCTGTGGCCTTTCTCTTTGCTTCAGGGAATGTGCTGTAGTTACCTCCTTCCCCTTGGACACTCTGGGCAGTGCAGACCCTGCTTTGCGGTGACTTTATCCAGGCCCAGGAGGCAGCAGCTGATGATTCTTGCTGTACAGAGCAGTGTGATGCTCAGCTGTTGATCACAACAGGACCTTATTTCACTGTTCTTTGCCTTACCCCATTGCTGGAGGCTGGTGTTATGGGCAGTGTAGGTGCCTCCATCTGAACAGGGTTCATGGGGTTGCTGCCTCTACTGTGCTAGTTGTCCTGGCAGACTGGTGGTGGGAGCATCCCTGCCCACTGGGGCTTAATGGGGACCACCATTCCCTCTGCTGCTCCCTGCTACGAACCAGAACTCAGCTGGTGGGAGCCTGAGAGGAGTCACTGCTGCCTCCTACATGCCTGAAAGGCATGGCTTCTGATATCAGAGCCCTACGTGTTTGGGCTTGTGGTGCCAACACTATCCTGCCATTTTTCACTGGGAGCCTTCTGAGAGAGGTATGTGTTTAGGTAAGAACCACCATAATATCACTTATTTGGAGGAGTGGTATTCATAGTCATCGCTCCACGCTCTGTAGCTGTGTGCTGAAAGCCTGCCAGGACTGCAGGGGGCGGGGCAGTGGTTGGTGCTGGCCGGGGGTTGCGTGGCCGCTGGGGCAGGTGTGCTGGACACCCCCAGCAGCTCCAGAACCTTTCTTGCCCATGGTGTGAGGGTGTGATCTCTGGAGGAGCAGTGCTTGGTTGATGTTTGATCACTTTTTGGCCATAGAGCATGTCACCTCAGGATCTGGAAAGGAGAGATGTGTTTTGTATGACCCTGGGTCACTCCCTCTTCCCTTGTGGGGACTTTGCACTGGCCACCCTTCCTGACTCTCATACCTAGATGCTTAATTAATTTGTATAATATATCAAATCAATTTATAAACATGTTTAATTGAATGTGCTTAAAGATAAATGGTGAGTAGAAGTACACATACATATAAAAAGTTTGAAGATGCTTTCAGTGAATGTCTTTCTATCCTTTTAAGTTCATTGAATAAAAATATAAATCAGTGTAACTAAATCCTACTGCTAAATTCAGTTTTGCCTTTTTTTTAAATTGTACTAAACACTGAAAACATGAAGTACAAGATTTAAGTAGATTTTTATTCTAAAAAGAAATATTCTCTGTTTTGAGCAATAGTTTTATTAGGCTAACTGACAATATGTGTGCACATTTTAAAGCCATTTCGAAGTACAGTATTTTTTAATTTAGTAATGAATAGCACTGTAGGGTGTTACATACTGACTTAATTCAGTTTTAGGAAATGGGAGCTAACCACTTTAGGTATTTCAAAGCATACTGTATTCTTTGGAGTTGCATAATATAAACCAGCATCAGTAGTAGTTTTTTCTGAATGCCTGCATCTGTCCTTTTGAAGGCGTTTGCTATTTATTTCAAAATAAAAGAGTTACCGCAGAGGCACCTGGGCTTGTGAGGAAGAAAAGGGATGTTGACACCTGGCAGATAGTTTCCTGGCGACATAATGGGGTCTAAAATATTGAGGTGGACAGTGCTTCTTTGAGGTAACGTGTACTCCATGCTGTGCCACATGCTTTAAAGCTATGCCTGACTTTTGCCTGCGACAGCTATTGCGCTGTGAGCTATCGGAGACGTGTGTCGCTTCAGGTGTGCTCCCAAAGCCTGTAAAGAATCAAAGCATCTTGGCCGGTCGGCAGTCTGCCTGATGACCTTTTTCGCGTGTAGCTTGATGATGGGTTGTGAAGGGGAGAGCTGGTTACAGTCAGGACTGGGGGGACCTGCCGTGGCGTGACGGCAGGTTCAAATCAAACCCAATAGTTGCTTCTTGTACTTTCTTCCCATGTCCTGCCAGCTTGCTGTATGGCTGCCACAACGGTAACCCTGTGAGTGGCTTGATTGGTGAGGATTTACATGTGTGCTAATTAGAGTGGAATAAATGATTGGCTGTTTGCTGCATCGCCATAAAGGGTGCCCAGATGTACACACTACGTGAACATAATGTGCACGGGCATGGCGCATCAAAGTTTGTCAGCTGCATTACCTCAGCAGGCTTAGGGCCTGTCGGAGAGCATTTGCTGATAATTGTCCCCTATGATTTAGTGTCTGACTTGGTGAAAGTGAAGGACCTCAAAGTACTGTCTTGGCAAGGGAATTTCTGATCATTTAACAAAAGCAATAAGTGAGCTAAAATCTGTCAAATGAGAGTGAAAAAAATAAATTTAGGGCTATAAGCAAGCAGTCTTCACTGAAGAATTCTGTGTGCCTAGAAATAGTTCAGAACATAACACTAACTAAGCATCAAATTAGCTGCTGCAATTAACAATAGACACTGAACAGAGTGTTTAATTACACTTAATTTGTTGTGATACAGCACAAGTCTTCAGTTATGAAAATCCCCCAGATGCCCAAGTATTGCCTGTATAGCTAAAATGCACTAAACTTTGCACATTTGATTAATTTAACAAAGCAAAGACAGAACATTCCTTTTCATTTAAAAATATGACAAAGGAAAAATAAGTTTACATTTAGAAATTATCTTTCTTTTCAATCTCTCTTAAATAAAAAAAACTCTGGGCTATATCTTCTTTCATGAAAATATATAATTAAGACAAAATCCCACATGTGTAGTATTTATGCACAAAATTTGGTAATATCTGGTTACTTTGACAAGTAATTTTGTACTTACATGTTCACAATATTGATAATGTATTAATGTACAATGATTAAATGGTTAAGCTGCCATATTAAAGTTATGAGCAGGAACATTTATCCAGCATAGCTAAGCAGGAACAAAGACTGTCCATTTGCAGATGGCATTATTCAATCTCTGAACTGCTTGAAGATGTTGGTGTTACAGCATTGATTCTGAGCTCTGATACTGTGCCTCACTCGAATGACCCAATAGAGTTAAGTGATAAGGTTAAGTTAATTACTGTATCTGTGCTATACAGCTTCCACATGATTACTGCTGAGAAAGATAGTGATTCTTGCTTTAATTAAGCAAAAGAGAATGAAAAGATATAATTGGTTTTTATAATAATCCTGTCTTATATCACTATCAACAAGCATCATGTGTTTCTTCTCCAACTTTGTTGCATGAATTCCTAACAGGAAAATTTAAACAGTAGAATGTAGAAGTAAATTATTTAAATCCCTGTCCTAAAACACAGTGTCAGCTAAAGAATTAAAATTGCTAATAGCTCTACTAATACTTCTGTAGCACCAAAGCGCCTGTGACAGTAAATTGTGTACCCACTATGAAAAATCCATATTTGACAGTTAAAGAGCATCTGCTATTTTTTTGTATTTACATTACTACGTTATTATATTTTAACAAGTGCTTAAATTTTGTTTCTAATAATACACTGAACTGCAGTATCATGGCTTTAATGTTGTTTTATGAACAAGAGCTTAAGCAGTATTTTATTTTAAATTTGCTCAGTACTTGTCAAAAATTGTCACTTTTGGTTTGAAGGTGAAAGGGAGTTGGACAGGATTCAGAAAAAAAGCCCAAGCAGTCTCTCATAGGGTAATACTCTTTCTTAAATTTTTTCCTTCTCATATCGCATATAATAAAATGTATGTATATTGTGAGATGTGCAAAAGCAGTTTTACATCAAAGATAATGAGTACAGATGAAAGCTGACAGTGAAAGAGGGGGAGAGATAGTAGGTAGGTTTTAGTCCTTGTGTTAAACCCTGACTCTGTGAACCCTGCTTAGGTAATCCCTTGTCTCTGTATTGAACTCTGCTAACTCTCACAAGTTTACAAAGGTTTGCCTACACAGATGAGATTATTTTACCATGTCTGTGCTTATCTAAATAACCTCAAAACAACTGATTCAGGTTCTTGCCATTTTGCTAAATGCAGCCTTCCTGGCAGAAAGGGAACACGTGTTGCCTTTCATTGTTGCTGTGTTATACAGGTGCTAAGCTAGTGATGGTTAGTGAGCTGCAGACTTCTACTTTCTCGTGTTTTGTTTTCTGGATATAATTATCATGTGTCAAATTGAATGTAACAGGAGTTCTGACAAAGATTTTTAGATTAAAAATACCTGAATGTCTGTTTTCTAATTTTTTTCTCTACTTGTGGGAAAGAAAAGATTATTATTTCTGTCCTGTAAATAGGCATGGCTTTTTAAAACTCTGTTGAACAAAAAAAATTTGGAAAAAGAGGTTCCATGCTGCATATATAAATTTTCAGCAAAGTAATTGGTAGTCCAGGACAAGACGTATATTCTTTACTAAGTACCATGAATATATTTTAATATTATTCTTTTATTCACAATAGTAAAGTTTTATCTCCTTAGCAATGATTTGTTTGCAAACAGAACGCATTGAGATTAAAATTGTGGCGCTGGAGATTTTAAAAGCTGTTTGGTTCACTGTCTGCCTATAGACAACCTCCTCCTATTTTGTAGCTACACAGAATTAATTGGATAGTGTTTCATTTCTATAGAAGACTCTTATGCAATGGTATGCAGTTCAAACCATACATCTTTTTCTGTGTAATTCTAATTTCTTCTTCCTGACAAAAAACATCCCCTTGAAGAAATAAATTCTTTGTAACCTTAGTAAGAGGAAAAACAACTATGTTCAATGTTTGTTGTATTCTTACTTGATAGCAGTTGTTTTTAGATGCTTGTTGTGTGTTTATGGAAACACTATGAAGCTGCTGTTGCAGAACCTGTATATGAATAGAGAGAATCTCATGCGTAGGGAGCCAAGGCTGCCATGCAAGGACATCAAGTGAAGAATGAGGGAGACATATTCCAAATTATCAAACTCTAACATTTATAAATAATTACAGAAGAGTTAAGGTTCTCGTTCAGAAGGAAAGCACGAGGACTTCGATAAGAACAGAGTATGAAGTAACATGTAGACTGTTTTAAGAAATCTATTTGATTTTGTTTCTAGTTAATTCCATGAATTTGAAAATCTCAGTCACAGGATTTATTGGATAGTTTCTTCCATTATCTGTCTACTAGTCCCTGCTCTCTTATTCTCAGAAGAGAAAACTGAAGTAACTAATCATTTATAATTGAGGAGAGATAATAAAGGCTGTGCCAACAAAGGATATATTTGACTCAGTAGTAAGGATTGAATTTGTTGGCAGAGAAGATTCTGAAAAATTGGGGTGTGTTTTGGCTTGAGGGTCCCTGTCTTTACTTGTTCAGTGGGTGAACTGTGAATTTCCAGCTCTTTGCCTGTCAACCTGATGTCTTTTTTTTGTCTCTGTAGTCAATTTTTTGAAAGGTTCTTGACATTTATTGCAAACAGATGCAATGACAATTGAAACATTTTCTTCTCATTCTTTTGTCTTAGTGAATATATTCATCTGGAAAGCAGAATCTCTTCTTCTCACTTCAGTGTAATAGTTTGCATTGGTGATGGGAAAGTGAAGCAATTGTGCAGAAAATAAAAAGGCATTTTATGAGAAAGAATGCTCTGAAAATTTCTGAGTTCTTCATGTAGAGTAAATATTTTGAAATGCAAAGAACGTCCCAACTTTCGAGTTCTTCGTAAGTCTTTCTTCAGAAGTGCAGACACAGAAAGCACACATTACATGTTTCAGAATGATGTCTACTCTCTTGCTGTTTGATTGCACAGACAATTTGACAGTGATGGACATTACACATGTTTAATTATTTTAAAAAACCATTTCTAACATTTAATGTCTCATAGGAAGAGAAATGAACAGGGGACAGTTTTGTTCTTCATTGCAGTGGAGTAACCGTGTCCCTTCAGTACTTTGACATGTAGTGTAATGCGGCAGAGCCAACAGCTCTGAGTAAGCGTAACCCATATAACATTTCTTTCCTGCTAGACATAGATGGGTTAGCATTGTGTAACAATAACAATATTCTCTAGTTCTATTCTTAATGGATGAAGATGTTTACATATTTCAGCTGAGGTGGTGCTTATTTCCTTAAGTCATATTGAGGAAAAGCAGCTTGTAAAGTTGCTTTCATAAGTCAAAGTAATGATAAAATGAGTTTGAGGCATTTATGATCAAGAACATTTTCTGCCTCTTTTTAATGATATAGAATAGTAATGACCTGCAGTTTCATTTATTCTTGGAAAAAGTATAATTGCAAAAATTAACTTGTCATACACCACAGCTCAGCAAAGTTACTTTCCTATAAGTCTGTGGTCACAGTATGTTTTTTTGCAATTCAGCATCTGGCTCTGTGGGGTACTGATGGCTTCTATGAAGTAAAGTACCAGGGTGAGCAATTAAATGTAAAATGACAGCATAAAATATGATCATTACAGTTATACAAAAGACACATTTATGAATTTTGCAGATAACTGTCATTTTTTCTACTCATATTTGCTCTTTCTTTGTTAGCTTAATATTTCTAGTGCAATTCATTTTTTTTTTCTGCTAAAAAGCGAACAATGCCTTTTTAATTATCCTGACACGTGTTTGTGTCTTTCTTATTTGTCACATTTGAAGGCTAATGATAACTCTTTCACTTTGTTCTGACAATGTACTTTCAACTTTATTTCAAAATCAAGGACTATTTTTAAATTAACGCGAAGGTTGTATGATTAGGCTAGAATTTCTTATGGAAATCAGTTTGTGTTGTGTTGATCAGATAATGTGCTGCACCTGAAAGAAAGATTATCTGTGTTCAATTCTCAGGGGCTAGCAGGCAATGTTTTGAAGTGTGCTTTTTGAATTTAGCTTGTGTTTTGTCATTGAAAAGAGAAGATTGGTCGTGATAGAAGTTATTTTAGCTGTATTAGGTATCAGAAATACTGTTTTCTTCTGTGTGTTTTTATACAAGAATGAGAGTCCTTTCTGTAGTTTATATTTTCACTATCTTGGGTGAGAGGTGTGTCATGTTCATATATATATATAGACAGATAGATATGTTATTGCATAGGGTGCTGATAATGATTGCACTTTTTACCAATATCATTTGGATATATTGAAGGAAGGGGGAGGGGGGCATAAATGGAAAATGACCACAAAACCATAATATTCCAAAAAATTCTAGTAATGCAAATAAACCAATTATATTTCTGTTCTGATGGTGCCACTTTTTCTTTAAAAGCACTTATTGGTTTCTACTGGTGCCACAAAGGAGATTGCAGTAATACACAGCTTTATATGCAATTTCCAAGACCTTGGTACCCAGCTAAGGACAGGGGAAGGAGGGCTCTTTCATCCCCTTTCCCACAGAAGTCATAACCTACTTCCAAAACCTCGTTAAGGATGGCAGTCATCAAGATTGCTGAGCAAAAGGTGTCTGTTTACCATGGATTTAAAAACCAAGCAAAACCTACTACTAATGACTAATTACTCACATTTTTTCTCTCTAGACAGCTAGGTGCTCTTTCCTTCCTTTTCTCCCATAGTAGCTTTTCTTAAATGCATGTAGCACCCTGGAGAGCATGTGCCTGGTAAAATTACCAAATGCTATTTAAATGTCTGAATGAGGGAGGCAATGTTTGTCTTGGAAGCCCCTCTCTCTCCACAGCTGCCTTTGACAGGGAGGATTAACAGAGACCCCCGATGTTTGGGAGCAGGGAGGGGCAGTGGGGTTTGGGGTAAGGGCGGCTGGGCTGCAGTCTGGCCTTCACCTGGGGAAGGTCCCTTCACCACCACAGGTCAGGAGGAGGCAGAATCCCATTACATTCAATGGGAAATGTGAGATGCTTTAAGCAGCCCTCCCCTCAATTAAATTGATGCCATAGTAACCTGGCATTGATTCCCTGGTGATAAGGGAGATGACCCCACTTAAGACTGTGGAGAAAAAAATGATAGGAACAGAGTGTAGTTCTCAGTCAGCGTTATGTGTATAAATGGATGGTACACAGAATTTAAAGGGCTAGGTAACTCAAACTGGAAATAGTTGCTTCACCAAGACCTTTCCTGTTACAAAAACTCTTCAAAGTTGACTGACTTTTAAGTAGCAATTTGAGATGGAGATGGAGATTTAAGAATCTTGGAGCTTTGCTATTTAGAGCACCTATTGTGTACACTCCACAGTCCCATAGCGTAGAGAAAGGTTTGTGATAAAAAGAATTGGAAATTAAAAGGGATAATATCTGTGGCAGAGTGTCTCAAGGGGATTCAGTATCTTGCAAGCAAGTATGATTCCAATATAAGCTCCTCAACTGAGAGTGTTATTAGGTACAAGTAAGAGCTAATTTTTTACAGTTTATGTCTCAGGGAATATGAAATGGAAAACAGGTGAAGAGTCAGAATTAATTAAGAGAGAGGAAAAAGAGCTAGCTATCCTAGTATAGTTTAAAATCTAAAATGCCCTGAATACCAAAGAGTGTTGTGATGCAGCCACTGCTGTCTGGAGGAAGAGATGGGATTGTTGTAATGGGTAACCCTCATAGATTTGGAAAACTTGGCTGTAATGTGCAAACCTGTTTTTCTTACAGTATGGTTTTAGGTACTGAGCTTAAGGTAAATTAAAAGTCCTTAGGAAAACTTGTTGCCCCAAAAGAACCAAAAAAGGTGCTAGAAAAAGTCTTGTATGTAAATTGCAAAGGTTTAGCACTGTATGCCTTGTTTATGCCTCTCTTATAGGTTGTGTTCATATCATGCAGTATAGTGCTGTGTGGAGAGCCCTCTGCTAGCTCTGTTCCTTGATGTTCCGCCATGCCTAACATCCCTTGCTCCTCCATGCAGCTAATTTCTCTAGTGTTGCTTCCAGCAACAACCGTTGCTCTGAATTTTCAAATTGATTGAAGGCAAAACATTGCACTGTGCTGAGCAGGCCTACCCAGAATTGCCTAACTGTGTTCTGATGACCACAATATTTACTGCCATTCAATATACATACGGTGTCTAATTATTACTATGAGGATATATTATAAAGGTGGATTTGTTAGTGAAGCATCATACAACCATGTAATAACTGCTTGAATGTTTGTGTCGGTCTGATAATCCCATGCTGCTGCTGGAAGAAAACTGTTCCCCAGCTTCCGAATTGCTGGTTAGCTGTTGTATAAAGTGCTGCTTAGATTGGTTGCTATTTGAAAAGGAACTGTTTGTCTATAGTCATATAGAGCAACAGCTGATAAAGGCTCCAGAAACAGTCTCATAACAAGGGACCGAAAAGTTTTCCTGTGGTGGAAGGACCCAATTTTGTGCTAATCTGAATTTGAACAATATTGATATGTAATACTACAGTGTACTTTCTCAACTGCTTTCTTCTTCATTGTTGTAACTATTATTAAGGAAAAATAAATTGTTAACTTTTATGATGCCTCAGAAGTATTAACCAAGTGTAACTAATACATGGATGTCTACAGAAGTGCCTTTAGCTCAGTAGATTTGAAAGACATGAACTTGTTTGTTCATCTCTGTGAAGTGTTAATTCAGGTGCCCAAGGATAATGGTTTAAATGTCAATATTGTTAACTGCTCTGTTATTCACGGGCATGAAAGGAGAAGGAAGACAGACTCTTCTGCACAATTAACTGAACTGACATATCCCTTTGGTTCCACAAAATTTAGCTGTTGGAAGATAGTGCCGTCTCCTGTATTTTCTCTCTGTGTTTCAGAGAGAGTGAAGCATAAGCAGCCTTGCGAGGTCCATCAGTGTATGTGGTTTTCTGACAGGCATCATGTGTTAACACAACCATTATCTACTTAGAGCCTGCTTTACTTAGGTGACTTGCAAAATAAGCTCTGTCTACCTAGTGAGTTTGCACAGAGACTTTTGAGAACGTTCTCTCCTGCCTTTTTGACATGGGTGCCAATTGCTAAAAAGATGAGACCAAAAAAGAATACATTTAGAGTACGCATTTTATTTCCTTGTCACTTTAGTTTATTTATGTCTCTTGAGTCCAGTATGTTTATGGCTAAACACATAGAGGTTTGTATCATTCTCTTGCCTAGGAACTTACCTTCTTGGGACCACGTGTTTTTGAGTAGGTCTAATGTGCTTAATCATTCCCCTTTCAAAAAACTAGAATATTGCAAGTATTACCTTTGTATATCATTATTGAGAAGTTTAGTGTTTAATATGAGGCTTTTACTTTTCATTTTCTACTTTCAAAAACTTCCACTGTCCAAGAGAATATACATTGAAGACAGCAGCTGCCTCTGTATCTCTTGCACAAATGAAAATGGCATAATTCCAAGGTTTTCAGTGTTGTATATAAAAAGAGAACACTGTACTGCACACAGAATATATCAGCTTAGGAGAATGTGACCATAATGAGGAAAGAAAATCAAAGATGTCATAAAGTTCAAAGAGTGAAAAGCATGTGCTAAATAGTGCTGTTAGATGTTTTGCATTTTTTCATCTGCCACATTGCTTACAAGCTACTTGAAATGTTGGTGTCTGAGAGAATAATAATAATATGTGAAATGCTTTATTTTGTTAGGACTAGTATAAGTAAGTAGAGGGAAGGAAGATATGATGGTATTTTTAAAACATTTGATGAAATTAACAAACATGCCGTGAAGTTTAATACCCCACTGTAAAGATACTCCTGCCACTGGGTAAAGGTGTCTCAGTCTTGAATTACTTAATAGCCAGTATGGCAGTCTCCACTCATACTGGTGGTTTGAGGCTTTCCCTTTTCTTAGAATATTCACTACCTGTGAAAAGGAGTGGAAGGCTTAAAGGTTTTACTTTCCATTTGATTAATGAGGGACAAATAAATACTGCTTATGGTTATGGAACATAAGTTGTATTTAACATCTCTGTTCAGTCTTTAAATAGCTTTTTAAAGGAATTTTTGGCTTTCAGGGTTAGGTTAGGTAGGTTAAAAATTAATTGATAATGCAGTCTTCTGCCCTCCATTAAGCAAATGTAGTTCTATCTCAAATATGTCTGCATTTGTGCTTATTGTGAAAATTTCTCTGTCACTGACTAAATCTATCTAAGTAATTGGATTAACGATAAAAGCATATGCTTTTGTCATGTAGAACAGAGATATGAATAAGGGAAGATTTTGTATAAGTTTTTTAAATTAGTTCAGCTTTAACAAAGGTGACTTGGAAGGTGTAAGCTTCCAACTGTTGTGTTGGCTCAACTGATGGCCTGTTTATATCTCAGTGCTTTAGGGTATCAAAGGCAAGGAGGCACAGCCTCTGGCACAAGAAGTTTGCGTTTAACAGACACACAAATTAGGTTCCAAGATTAAGCTGTGCCCATGTAACAAGTTAAAGCCCTTTACAAATAAGTGCCCTGGACTGCTGCCAAAAGCACATGAGTGACTGGCTCTTGTTTACTTGAACTCCAATAGCTAAGAATGGTGAAAAAACCCCAATTTGACTGTAGATGCTACTTTAATGTACTGCTCACGGATTGCCAAAGATGACATTGCTCGAAACGTAGCCTTGCTGTTCAGCAGTACCACTTTTTAGTCAGGAAATTCTAGAGATGAATGATGATAATGGAGGATAGTGCAAAATGCCAGCTGTCTTGTCCGTTTTGCACATGACAGTGGTGTCTGGTACGGTGGTGTTTCATTAAGAAAGACAGCCTTGTGGTCTGATACTTGTAGCGTGCAGGCTAAGGGCATCCACTCATTAATGAGGTGCCAAGAGCAACTCCATTTTAACATTCAATGTAGGAGGGATGTGAGGGTATATAAGCCCTCTAGTGGAACTGGGAACTAATTCTGGGTCAATCCAGTATGTGATTGGATGTTTTAATTTCTTGGCCTCACAAATGAAGGAAATGAAACTATTAAACTAGAATGATGTGCTATTTTAATTCTGTGCAATATATGAATAAAATAAGTATTTGGAGGCATTGAAATAAAAGGGTTTTGTTGCAGTTGCTGTTACATATATAGCTGGGCAAGTTCCTATCTAGAATTTATGTTCTGAGAAAGACTGGAATATAGTAAACTGAATTTTTAGATTGCAGCTGTGTAGCTGTAAAAAGTGTTCTTTTCTTTTTGATAGATGTCACTACTACTCTTTATCATCTGGTATGTATATATAATGTGATAAAATGTGTGCTCTAGTTAAACCTGGCCTGCCTGTTTTTAAGTGCCTTGGCATTCCTATTAAAAGAGCCTTTCATTTTATTTAATTTGGAATTGAATTTTTTGGGTTTTGATACCTGCTTTAAATTGAAATGTGGATATCTGTTTTACACAGACTTACTTTTGAATATTTTTAAGCTGAAATAATTGGATTGCTAATTAAAAGTGAAAATAAATCTGAAACATACTGGAAGTTTGGTAGCTATAGAGCGATATTGTTGTGATTTTAAGGGTAATCTGAGTTTTGGAGTTTCTTAAGCACCAGCTACTAGATTTTGCAACCTTAATAATGTCATTTAATGCCCTTTTTGGTTTGTATTTGCACAATAGGTGTGGAATATGTTGTTACAAAGTAATAGGTTCTAATAGCAAACGGTCAATTTTTGTTAGTATTCTCCATAGCAGTTTTGTTGGCACAGTCAATATTTCCTGTTATTTTAACAGTTGATGTGTAAGGAATCATCTGTCAAAACACTCAGCTGAAGGCCTTGTGCAGACAGTATATGCCTTCGAGTATAGTGAAAAGGCTTAGTCCAGTGGGGCAGAGGGGTTGCAGAACCACAGCACTGCTGGATCTTTCGGGAAAGAAGTGGAAGCTGCTGCTGGTGCTATAATAAGAAATGTAGGCTATTATGGTTGGTGAGGCTGTAAAGGCCAGACAGGGAGTGGTCCAGTACAGAAAATACAGGACTTTTGATCCTATAGTTTGTATCACAATCTTCAGCTGTGCTCTGTATTTCAATTATATATTCTTTTTTCAAGATCTCATGTCTTAGCAAGACACTTGAGTTACAGGCCCTGTAGTGGCAAGTGGTCTTAGGGGCAGGAGGGATTTAGAGCCAGCAGTGAGATTAACTTCAGGCCAGCCAGGTGAAATCCACGCTTAAAGGAAGGAGGAAGCTTGTTAGGCTCACAGGAATGGGAACAACCACTGAGTTACAATTAAACTGCAGTTGGCTTGTTTAAGGATGGAGGCATCTGTCAACCAGTCTTCTATTTGAAAGCCTTGAGAAATCATATAAAATAAACTGTCCCTCGTTAACTTGATTTGTGCTCGTTGTGTGAGAGATGTGTTTTCCTTGTTTGTGTGAGACAGAATGATCTGATTTCCTCTATGCATAACTCGAATATTGTGAAATTGCATATCTGATTTAGGATAAAATAAACCTTTTGCAATTAATAAACCTACGAATAGGTCAACTTCAAAGACAGCAACATAAAACACCCACAAGTGGCCATTAAATATTTATGGACCGAGCATTTGTTAGAATTATCAATGGGTATCATAGATTTGAAAGGCTGTATCCCTGTGAATAAACGATGATATTAAGCATTTGTAACCACTTTATAATTAAGGATACTTTAAACTAGACTTCTGGTACTTTCTGTATGGTGGTTTTCGAAAATGGCAGGTGTAAGAGTATTGGTGCTGTACAGTGTGGTCTGCCTGGTAGGGTAGTGTCAACGTAGAAGTATCATAAAAAGAAGGAAAACCAAGCTAATGTCTTTCAGACAACAGAAAAGAAATTAGTAGAGGGAAGGAACACCATGGGAGGTAACAGCCTGGCTCCAACTAAAACATCATACATTTCTGTCATTTCTTTTTATTGTTTGGACTTCAAATCTTTGGATGTCATTTTGGAAACATGTTCTGGGTGTTGTCTTTCTTCTATGGCTATTATTTGTAGTGTAACTAATGACCTAGAACCTCACAAAAATCAGATGAGGGATGAAAATAGTATGAACTAAAACCTGCATCTTCTAAAGCAGGGACATCTTATGACCACAGTCTTTAAAATGCTGTAAGGCTAGAACTGATCTGAGCTCGTGCAGTTGCCAAAACTTGGTACTATCCTAGCCACACACTCTTATCCTTGGCCTCTTCTTGTCCAATGTGCTCAGAAAGCTGCAAGCTAAGCTGGATGAGTGCTACATTAGTTTTTAAGCTAAAAGGAAATTAGCCTGTGGTTAGATCAGTGACCTAATCTTGTGGATGGTCAAGTGAGCAGCTTTTGGGATGCAGGGAAGGCATGTAATTTGTGGGGAATGAGCAGCCCAGTGCCCAAGTACCTTTAAAATGCCAGGCTTCCTCAAAGTGCTGCCTTTGGAATCTCAGGCTCCTGATCTGAGAATATGGTTGTATTAGCAGTGGCACTGAGAAACAAGTAGGTTGGCTTGAGGCTTGTGCCAATAACATAACTAAAGTATAACTCTTGTTTGCTGTGGAACAGGAAGTTCACTTGACTATGGGGAAAAACTTTACTGTGTAGTCCCAGGGAGTTTGTGGTGTCTCCCTCACTGGAGAAAATCAAGAACTGTCTGGATGCAATCCTGTGCGATGTGCTCTAGGATGACCCTGCTTGAGCACCAGATAACTCACTGTGGTCCCTTCCATCCTTATCTATTCAGTGATTCAATCTTAAAACCCCTAGTTTCTGGTGAGCAGTAACTATGGACTTGTCCCCTCTGGTGTATAAAGCACCATTCTGCCACTGTTAAAGAGGCAGGTTTAGGTTTTAGGAAGCAGGACATGTATGTCTTCTGAGTATTGTCACTGTTGTCTCTATGGAATGGTTCTACTTGTCTGAATTTTGTGCAGTGCCTGTATATGTTTATATATATGTGTGTATTTTTATATGAATTAAAATGGCCAAATTTCCCATCTTTTATAAACTAGGCAGCTTAACAAATTATTCTTTTCTATTATTATTATCAATCTTTTACCTATTCTGACAATAAGTGCCCATTTTTTTCTCTACTTAAAAAGATAAAATAGTTGCCAAGTTGTCTTCTTCATTTCCTGAAAAATGCAGAAATTTAGAAAGGGATGGCTTCATTCTTTTAATCTCATGTTTGCATTCTGAAATGGAGCAAGATTAGCAACCTTCATTTTAGTTGGTGATACGTGCTCATTCTCTTTCATAATCACACTCTGGTTTTGGTGTTCCACTTAGAAATTTCTTTTTTTTTTTTAATTTTCCCTTCTTATTTTCTTCTTGAATGTATATTCTTGTAAAGTGTTTCTTTGTTTTGTCTGTTAATGGTGTATGAGCTCAGCAATGATTGCAAGTAGACCTTTTTAACTTGTAGCGGAAGTGTCTAGCAAAGGTTGTATTGCTCTTATTGCTGCTTGCACAAAATGTTCTTTGGAAACAATGGTATATGCTATCATGTGTTTTATCAGTTCTGGAAAAAAATGCTCAGCTAAATGAATGTTGAAAAATGTTGTTAATAAGGGGGAAAATAGCAAAAAGTAATTAAGTCTTTATGTGTAGAGTATTTTGTGTTTAGTAACGTTGTATAGTTAAAATAAGTTTCTGTTTTAAATGGTTCATGTCAAGGTTCCTGTATTTCTATGATAGTAATTCTTGTTTCAAGTTGAGCAGCTTTTTATAAATCAAACATATATAAGGGTTGTGTTTGAGATCTTTGTCCTTTTTGCCCATAGATACAGGGATCTAAAACTATTTCGGTATTCTGTGTATGTTAGTAAATTATCAGTAGTACAACATTTTAATTGTAGCAATACAAACCATAACGCAATACAATTTTATGCTTTAAGAAATAAATCTTAAATGTATGGGAAAGTATGAAACTTGCTTTAATTTTTTTAAAGCATGTATGTAAATATAAGCATGATTTTCATCATGCCTTCTCTTATAACTTAGTAACCCCACTGTGTCTGAATGACGTATGTCACTTGCCATCCTAACTAACTAACTAGCTAACTAATGAACTAATGAACCCAAATGACCTGCTTCATCTTGCCTACTGATCCATCTAGACGTGTGTTTAATGCCGATGCCTAAGGCTGACTTGTGGGGGATGTCTTATGTGAGGGTGTGAGTGCGTGTTTGCTTAAAGATGGAAGTATTTAAGAACCATCCAGATGGGAGAAATTTGAGGGAAGGGCTGGGTGGTACAGTGTTAGTTATAATCTTGTGCTATCTCAAAAACTAAGCCATTTGATTAGGTTTCCTCTGCTAAATGTTTTAATAGTCTTTTATTGCCTTATCCTGTTATCTCTATAACATTTCAGTAGTTTATTGTGCATTGTTCCTTTTAAAAATAAAATGAAACAAAGCAAAAAAAAAACCAAACCTTGCACCTATTGAGCTTCTCCATATGTGTTTTTATATTATTCTTGCATCACATTTCTAATTTTTTCGACATTGTAGCTTAACATTTTGAAAGTGTTCAATATTTAAAATGGGTAATTTTGAAATATTTTGAAATATTCCCTGGCAGGCTTTGTTTGCTGCTCCTTCAGCTATCAGCAGGTAACTCAGAGGGGAGTTGGAGGCGTGGCTTGCTCGTTAGCAGGAGAGTGAGAAGGCTTTAAAAACATCTCTAGGGAGCGCAAGCGACCTGGAGCGCGGCGAACAGGAGCGTGGCACGTCAGTGAGGGCCTGGCACAGCAGTTTGCACAGGCAGGGCAAACAGGCAGGGCATAATCCTAGGTATTTCTGCGGCCTTTTTTTTTTTTTTTTTCTGTTTGTTTGCTTGTTTCTCTTTTCTACCTTTCCCCACAGCTCAAGGCAGTCATGCCTCCCAAAAAAATGAAAGCTGTTGCTCCTGTTACCAGTACAGGGGTGTCAATACAGACAGAACCCTCTAAAAAGGATGCAGCCACTCAGGCCTCTGGCTGCATAGACTGTTTGAGCCTGGACCTACTACCAGAGGACAGTATGAGAAGCGCCTGCATACGATGTGAGCAGGTGAACGATTTGCTGGGTCTGGTGGCAGAGCTAAAGGAAGAGGTCGATAGGCTCAGAAACATAAGGGAGAGTGAAAGGGAAATTGACTGGTGGAGTCACACCCTTTCCACTCCTAAGGAAGCCCAGCAGGAGGTGGTGAAGCCCAGCCCCTCCTGCCATCAGGCAGACAGAACAGACCATAGAGATGGGGACGAATGGAAACAGGTGCCTGGTCGTAGAGGCAAAAACACCCCCTCTCGACCCCTTTCACCTGCCAGGGTGCCCTTAAAAAACAGGTATATGGCCCTGGACTCAGACAGTCTGTTGGAGGACAGTCGGGAGGAGGATCTCTCTACAAGGTCTTCTGGTTACCCCCAGTCTACCGGATGGGTTACAACTACAGGTAAAAGGAAAAAGAGAAGGGTTGTTGTAATCGGTGATTCCCTTCTGAGGGGAACTGAGGGCCCTCTGTGTCGGCCAGACCCGTCCCACAGGGAGGTTTGCTGCCTTCCCGGGGCCAGGGTGAGGGATATTACCAAAAGACTTCCTAAGCTTATCCAGCCCTCAGACTACCCGCTGTTGCTTGTCCTGGTTGGAAGTGATGACATTAATAAAAGGAGTACAAGAGTAATTAAAAAAGATTTCAAGACACTGACCCGATCTCTTCATGGGACAGGAGCACAGGTAGTAATTGCCTCAGTTCCTGTGCTAGCTGGGATGAATGAGTAGAGGTTTAGGAAAGCCCAGCTTACCAATAGGTGGCTTAGGGAATGGTGCTATTGTCAAAATTTTGGGTTTCTTGATCATGGGGCAAACTCCGTGTTGCCCAGTCTCGTCAAAGCAGATGGGCTTCATTTATCTAGGAAGGGCAAAAGAACTGTAGCCCATAAGTTGGCAGGGTTGGTTAGGAGGGCTTTAAACTAGGTTTGAAGGGGGAAGGGATGGCAACTGGGCTCTCCAGAGATAGGCCTGAGGGCATAGAGCCCGAGTTGAGAATGAAATCAATGGCCCAGCTGAAGTGCATGTACACCAATGCACGCAGTATGGGAAACAAACAAGAGGAGCTGGAAGCCATAGTGCAGCAGGAAAACTATGACATAGTTGCTGTCACAGAAACGTGGTGGGATGACTCACATGACTGGAGTGCTGCTATGGGGGGGCTACAAGCTCTTCAGAAAGGACAGGCAGGGAAGGAGAGGTGCAGGTGTGGCTTTATATGTTAGAGAGTCTCTTGATTCTGTTGAAGTTGAGGTCATCAGTGACAAGGTTGAATGCCTGTGGGCCAGAATCAGGGGCAAGGCCAACAAGGCTGACACCCTTGTGGGAGTCTGTAACAGACTGCCCAACCAGGATGATGAAGGAGATGAATTGTTCTACAAGCAGCTGGCAGATGTCTCAAAATCTCCAGCCCTTGTTCTTGTGGGTGACTTTAACCTGCCAGATATCTGCTGGGAGCTTCATACTGCAGAGAAGAGGCAGTCAAGGAGGTTCCTGGAGGGTATAGAGGACAATTTCCTTCATCAACTGGTAAATGAGCCTACCAGGGGGAAGGCCCCGCTAGACCTACTGTTTACAAACAGAGAGGGGCTGGTAGATGATGTAGTGGTTGGAGGTCGCCTGGGGCATAGTGACCATGAAATAATAAAATTTTCAGTCCTCAGGGATGTAAGGAGAGCCACCATTAAAACCTCTACTTTGTACTTCTGGAGAGCAGATTTTGGCCTATTCAAAAAACTGATTCAGAGCATACCCTGGGAAACAACCCTTAAATGGAAAGGGGTCCAGGAGGGATGGACATGTTTTAAGAAGGAAATTTTGAGTGCACAGCAACAGGCTGTCCCAGTGTGCCAAAAGGCCAGCCGGAGGGGAAGACGTCTAGCTTGGTTAAATAGGGAGATTCTGAAAGAAATCAGGGATAAAAAGAAAGTTTACAGACTATGGAAAAAAGGGCTGGCTAGTTACGAAGAATTTACAGATAGAGCTAGGTCATGCAGGAAAAAAATTAGGGAAAGAAATGTGGAATTTGAAGTAAATTTGGCTATTTCAGTTAGGGATAACAAAAAGTCCTCTTGTAAATGCATTAATAACAAAAGGAGGGGCAAGGAAAACCTCCATTCTCTGTTGAACTTGGAGGGAAATATAGTTAAGGAAGATGAGGAGAAGGCTGAGGTACTTAACACCTACTTTGCCTCAGTTTTCACCAGTAAGACAGGTGGCCCTCAAGTCAACTGGCCTCTGGAGCTGGTAGAAAGGGAGAGGGAACTGAATAGCCCTCCTGTATTCCAGGAGGAAATAGTGACCGACTTACTGAGCCAGCTGGATCCTCACAAGTCTATGGGACCAGACAGGATCCATCCCAGGGTGATAAAGGAGCTGGCAGAAGAGCTTGCCAAACCGCTCTCCATCATCTTCCAGCAGTCCTGGCTCTCTGGGGAGGTCCCAGGAGATTGGAGGTTGGCCAATGTCACCCCAATCCATAAAAAGGTTTGCAAGCAGGACCCTGGCAACTACAGGCCTGTCAGCCTGACCTCCATGCCTGGCAGGGTTATGGAGCAGTTCATCCTGAGTGCAATCACACAGCACCTTCAGGGTGGACAAGGGATTAGACCCAGCCAGCATGGGTTTAGGAGGGGCAGGTCCTGTCTGACCAACCCGATCTCTTTTTACGATCAGGTGACCCACCTGGTGGATGAGGGGAAGGCTGTGGATGTGGTCTATCTGGACTTCAGCAAGGCCTTTGACACTGTCTCCCATAATATACTCCTGAAAAAGCTGGTAGCCCATGGCCTGGACAAGTGTACCCTCTCCTGGATTAAGAGCTGGCTGGAGGGTCGGGCCCAGAGAGTGCTGGTGAATGGAGCTGCATCCAGCTGGAGGCCAGTCACCAGTGGTGTTCCCCAGGGGTCTGTGTTGGGTCCAGTCCTGTTTAACATCTTTATTGATGATTTAGCTGAGGGGATTGAGTCCATCATCAGCAAATTTGCTGATGACACCAAGCTGGGAGGGAGTGTCGATCTCCTGGAAGGTAGGAGGGCTCTGCAGAGGGATCTGGATAGACTTGAGAGATGGTCTGATTCCAATGGGATGAAGTTCAATAAGGCCAAATGCTGGGTCCTGCACTTTGGCCACAACAACCCCCTGCAGCGCTACAGGCTGGGCACAGAGTGGCTGGAGAGCAGCCAGACAGAAAGGGACCTTGGAGTACTAATTGACAGGAAGCTCAACATGAGCCAACAGTGTGCCCAGGTGGCCAAGAAGGCCAATGGGATCCTGTCCTGTATCAAAAATAGCGTGACCAGCAGGACCAGGGAAGTGATCCTTCCTCTGTACTCTGCGTTGGTGAGGCCACACCTTGAGTATTGTGTTCAGTTCCGGGCCCCTCAGTTCAGAAAGGATATTGAGGTGCTGGAGTGAGTCCAGAGAAGAGCAGTAAGGCTGGTGAAGAGACTGGAGCACAAACCCTATGGGGAGAGGCTGAGGGAGCTGGGGTTGTTTAGCCTGGAGAAGAGGAGGCTCAGAGGTGACCTCATCACTGTCTATAACTACCTGAAGGGAAGTTCTAGCCAGGTGGGTGCTGGTCTCTTCTCCCAAGCACTCAGCAATAGGACAAGGGGGCACGGGCTTAAGCTCTGCCAGGGGAAATTGAAGTTGGATATCAGAAAAAAATTCTTTCCAGAGAGAGTAATCAGGCATTGGAATGGGCTGCCCAGAGAGGTGGTGGATTCACCATCCCTAGAGATTTTTAAATGCAGATTGGACGTGGCACTGAGTGCCATGATCTCGTAAATGGACTAGAGTTGGACCAAGGGTTGGACTTGATGATCTTGGGGGTCTTTTCCAACGCAATTGATTCTATGATTCAATGATTCTAATTAAACTGGTTCAATTTTTAATCATTTTAATTTTAAACTTTATATTTAGGTCAATCTAAACATTGAACCAAATCAGAAGTTAAACAAGATTAACTGTTTATTTGATCCAAAAGTATGGTTATCAAATCAGATTCAGGATTGATTTTGTTCCATGCCCGTTGTTCTCCTTTTACACTTTAAAAAGTTGAACTGCTAAATATGGTCAATTAAAATATTGATTTTGGGCTATACTATTTTTAATAAGGTATAAAAAGAAAGGTCATTTAGTATCACAAAATGTGATCTTAAATTGTGATTTTTAATTTTAAGGTGCATCACATGCATTATTAGGTCATAAAAGAAACCTGAAATGCTGCAGTAATAGTGAATTACGAAATGTAATAAAGGTAAAACTTTCCTTTCAAAGTAAGCATTCAAAATTCTGAAACATCATGGCAGTAGTAAATCACTGTAGTTGCTTATGATGAAAAATTAAGAGTTTTTCTTTTATTTTCTTTCCATGTAGCTATTTTCATACTTAAAAAGTAGACACTTTGTCCTTCTCAGCTGCACAATCTTATCTGTACCATTGTTTTCCTTACTTTTTTATTTAATAATCCTTTTATCTTATAAAATGTACCCGAAACAAATATTCACAGCAGAGATTAAGAGTAAAAATGCTTCCCGCTTGTCTTGACACACTTCTAGCATTTCTACAAGGACTTTACACCAGAAAGTTGCAAGTCCTGGCACTTGCCAAGTTAAAACAAAATGGGGAGAAAACTGTTCATTTGAATAAAAATCAGAAAATATCTTCAAATTTAAGGAGGAACATCGCTTTGGCTGAGAAATTGCGGTCTTCCATCATTAGTCACATGGGATTTCTGCTTGGTTAAAGACATAAGAACAAAACCAGCATGGAGGAAAAAGAGAACCACCCATGCTTTTTGAAGCCATGCAAAGCTTATGCTACTTTGGAAAGATACTCTTAAAAGTGCCACCCCTGCGGTCCTTTCTGCCTCCCTGACAAAGAGCCAGGAGTCTAGGATTTCCACTGCTTTTTTACAGTGTGCAAAGTCACGTCAGCCGTTCTTGGAGATTTTTGATGCGTGGATGTCTCCTGTCATCCCCAATCACGGTCGTACTCTTGAGCCAGGCCTATCGAAACTGAACTCTGCTGCTTTGCTGCAGGTCAGCTTTCATGGACAATTAGTGTTGTAACAGCACTTTGGTCGCAAGTTGTCGTGAGTGTTTATCATAAAGGCATCATCCTGGGGTGGATCAGCAGTGATCGGCGAGTCTTCTGCTTTCTGAAGCATCTCCTGCTCGCCTTTTCGTGGGTGCTGGTCAGGTGACGGCTCCGCAAGGCCTTCCTCGCCACTGCCGTGTTGCCTGGGGCTCTGCGGGTGCACCGCTTGCCTTCCCCTGCTCTCTGCCTCTCGTCTTCCCCGTCGTCCCTCTCAGTAGCTGTCAGATGCCCCCGTTGCGGCGTGCTCTGACAAGAATGAAAAGAGCGATCTTCCCACTGCTGGGCGCCGTGTTAGGATTGACACCTCGGACGTGCTTGACGCTGCGCGAGGTGCCTGGCTCCAGCAGTATGCAGAAGTAAACCTATAAATCTTCAGTGTCACTCCACTTATTGTGACTTGATTGCTCCCCCTTCCTTCCCCAATCACCATGGAAACAAATACCTTACTTTTATTATTTTTAGTTTTTTGCTTTGCACTTTTATCTCAAAAGTCCACATCATTTAGGGATCTTCCAAATGTGTTCCTGAACCACCCTCTTTACTTAGTGGGACACAAGCTTAGCTGTAAGTAATGCTACTTTCTTGCTGAACAGATATATATATGTATTTTTAATATTTTTTATCCCTTAGAATATTGCTAAGCATTTTTAAGAACAAGGCCAAATAAAAGTTTTCTGATGCTGCAGATAAGTAGTATTCTCATTTTATGGCTGAACAAACCAGAAGAGTCCACTGTAGTCTTGCCTTTGGTGAACCTGTAGGGAATGTAACTGTTTTCACTGTACTCAGGACTGGGTCCAGAATGGTTTGCCCACAAGCAGGTGGCAAATAAAGGGAAGAGTTGCGAAAGGTGGAGTGCTGTAACCAGCCCCCCGTCTGCCCTGTGCTGCTGCCCTGGCACCAGTGCCTGTCAGTGAAAATGGTCTTGCCTGAATGTACCCCATGCAGCAGGAACGAGGTACCCAAGGAGAACAGGAGGCACCAAGAAGGGTTGTACCTGCTCCACAGCTCTGTGCTGGTGTGACCTGTGCCAGGTGTCACACACCCCCAGCACAGGCTCTGCCCCTCTGCCTGCCTGTCTTTGCTGCTGTCACCATCCTGGCAGCATCCAGGGAAGTTCTTAGGCCTTGAGGAGGGAAAAAAGCTTTGGAAAAAAAAGGCTATTTTTAGCTTTCCAGTTAAACCAAACTAATTTTCCATTTAAAGAATATTCCTATAATTTGGATGAAGAAAAGGGAAGTTTTCAACTTTCACCTCTTAGTTTTGACCTCAGTTGTTTCAATTCAGGTACCTTTATGTTAGTGTGCCCCACACAAATCACTTTGTACCTATGTCTTAGTATACATGAGTAGTCCTTTGGCATTTTGCTTTAATACTACTTGTTACTAATTTTAGAGTTTGGTAGTATTTTTTATTTAACAAATAGTTCTCTGTTTCTGATGCTTTACTCAGCCAAATGTTAAATGGCTTTAGTGCAGAGTATTTTCTAAAATAGAAATGCTCACAATATTGGCTGTGTGTTATGGGCATGCAAAAACCCCAAAATTCATTCCCTCATCAGAAAAAGCAATGTATTTTATCCCTTAAATATACCCATTTGAAACTTCACTCCTCTACTGATTGAAAAAACCCAGTTGATTGATATGCATCAAACCATAAAAGATAGCAAGATGTTAGAAGCTGTTTTGCTGCACAGTACACAGATATACTATATGTGAAGTACACATTTCTGTACACTTAACAATGTTGCATTAACTGTAATTTCTTAGCAAAAACAAAAATACTTTAAATTTCTCAAATAATTGCAAAATCAAGGAATAGAATCATTTTGATTTCTTGTGCACTGATTTCTTATGATACAAATCTGGTTTTACTTTTAATGTGCAAAGATTTGATTTTGATTTCTTAAACCACTCGGAAATGACCATTATAAAGGGTGTGAGTACAATGAAAACACAAACCTGTGGTGTGTCTATTCCTCCTTGTCTTGAAGTTCTGTTTGCTTATCAGATACTGTACAGGCAGTGAATTTGACATAGTGGCGTACCTTTCCTTTTTGTCTGTTGATATGAGAAACAGCAAGTGGATCTTGTTTTGGTTTGGAAGCTATTGTAGAATAAAACAGACATGTGCTAAGTAAGAAGATAATTCATTTCAGTTGTGGAGAACTGTAGGCATGATAAATGATTTTCCTGCACAAAATTCCCCATTTCTGAGACAGTATTAGTTTTTACTTTAATTACGAGCTCCAGTAATGTTTCCTATCCATAACTGTCTACAAAATAGACTGTTGCTGAGCAGAGGGTATGGCCTGTTTACTCATCCATTGAAAAGAGTGCCTAAGTTCTATCAAGTCTTCCTTTCTTGGTCTGAACTGCCTCATGGGAGAGTGTCCTTCATTTAAATATTTAAATATTAATGTTTCATTTTACAGGCAGAAAACTTCAATGTCATTTTAAGGATAACTTTACTGGGAAATCTCTACCCATCACAGGAGTAGGTCTTATTTTTATTTTTCACCTTAACAGAAGACATTTTAGAAAAATGCTGCCATGCCTCCATCTTGAAAAGTTTGACTTGTATGTCTTGTTTTCTCTTTGCGGAATAACAGCAGCAACAAAAACAACAGCAAGAGGCTGTCAGGCTGGTTTTCTCAAAAATGGTTTAGCTGACATTAGCCACAAATGAGCAGAGCGACACTAACTGCTAATTGATTACAGTAATTACGCAGTCTTTGGCTAGTTTGTATTGGCAAACTATATATACTCCTCACATAAATGTGAACTTGCAGAATGCACGGAAAAGGTCACTCTCATTTGCATGATAGGCTTCATTAGAATATGCTAAGGACAAGACCTAGTGTTTTATGACTTCAGGTGATGAATAGCTACCATATTACTCTGCTCGCTGAAAGCATGTTTCACTCACCTTAATTTACATGCTGTTTTTAACACCAAGAAAAATCTGTGGGCTTGTAGAGAACTAGCAACAGATAAGGGTTTAATTTTATTATGGTTGCATTGCGGATTGTGTTTCATTTTGCTCTTTGTTCTACAGAGGCAACAAATGCTATTTTCAATACTTTCTTCTGAGGAGGAAATAGGAATGGCTATTTAGACCCCAAAATACAGGTTTGTTGGCAAAGCCAACAAAAAAAAATTTACCCCATAAATATGTATATTTTACTATGAGTTTTTCCTTTGAACATGGGAACTAAGGTGGGAAGGCAATGCACTTAATCTTTAAAATTAGAGATTCCTTGTTTCAGTATTTTTTTCATCAAGAATGGCAAATGGAGGGTGCTTTACCTTGAGACTTCTGTGTCCACATGTAATGAGGGAAAAATAATTCTTAAGTCTGAGACAAGAAATGTCTTTCTAATTCAGAATTTAAAGTGTGCATTCAGAATGATGGGAATCTGGTAATAAATAGTAATTCTTTCACTTACCTGCAGTATTCTTTACAAGTCTCATTGTGCAACAGGCAGTGAGGGTTCTCCTCATATCCTTATTTGTATGTTCTAGCACATTAGAATGTGGGGTTGATGTTTCCAGATATGTAGCTTTTTAAAAAATTCCTCGGGTCAAAAAAGGTACTTATTTGAATAAAAATCGATAGAAAATAAAAAAGTGGACAGTTCTAAATTGCAGTTTTGTAATAAAATTGTACAATCAGCTTGCACAAGCTTTTTAAAATATCATTGCTGCCACTGAACAGGTCTGTAATTTATTTATTCAGGAATGTTAGAGGCGTTTTTGATTTATTTGTTTTTAGAGAAGTTTTGTTAAGCAAGATAATGAGCAGACCTGGTGTTAATCATTTACTATGCAACTCTGAAAAATGAAAATTTTGCATATCTTTAGCACTTTTGGGGAAAATAAATTCACTTGTAATGCTAATGGTCTATTGGTATAATTTTTTAAAAATGTTATCTGTTACTCTGGAGAAATTCAATAGATTCATATGTTATGCTAAAAGCTAAACTAATCAATATATAATTATGCATCCATATGTACATATGTATTGAGTAATCAGAAGTATTTGTTAACTGTAAAGATGAAAAATGAATTTGAGGGTGGTCACTGCCATGGGTGACTACATATTTGTTTATGCACAGGCCTTCAGGTGAATATATTTGTCATATATGCACGGTACAAAGTTTACTTTTCACAACAGGCTCTCAAGAATACTGAATGAGTTTGATCCTGTTCCAGGTGGCCATGGGCTTACAAATATGGCACAAGTTGTCATGGCCTTTGATGAATGATATCTATTTTAAGGGTTTACTGTAACTAACACAGAGAATTTGAAGATTAGGTGCCCTTTAACTTGTCCCTGTTTATACAGCTCAGAACTGTGATGTGTTCTGCCTGGCATGCAGTCCTCTGATTTTTTAGGACTACTGTTTTCCATTTTTCAGTTTCCTGCTGAGCAGCTCTACTGTTCTGTACCATATTATCTCTGAAGCCCTAGCAGGTGTTCTTCATGCATATATATATGGGGTTGGTGTGACCGCTCATCAGATGGATAAAACTGACTTTGAGTACCAGATGCTGACTGAAGGGCTGAAAAAAGTTTAAGGCTATCTGTCTCTGGTTACATCTGATTGTCTCTCTTTTACTCAAGAGGTTCTCAAGAACAAATATGCATTACTTCCCTGGGAACTAATGGAATTAGTGCCTTTGGCTTTTGGATCATGGTGAAATGTTGCTTCTTTAAGGTGCTGCTAAGGTTGGTTTGGGACTTGTTACTGTGGAAAAGGACTGTGTATTTTTTACCTCTTATTCACCATGGAATGATTGAAGATAGGAAACATACATCTGTCAGGAATGTAAATCTATTAAAAAATAAAATAATGAATGTGTGATCTCAGGAAGAGAGGTGAATCTTAGTGTGTGTGTTTTCCATTTGTGGCCTCTGTTCTTCAGAAATGTTGAAAAGGGTAGGAGACTTTCTCTGCAGTGTCAATAATCCAAGTAATTTCTGAATGATGCATGAGCTTTGTCATTTGCCTGTGAAGTAGAGATGATCCTCCAGTTCAAACAGAATTACTGTGACTTACTCATGTGCTGCTGAACCTTTTACTGTTGTAGATGATGCTACTGGCTGCTTTCCCCTACCTGCTCCTTGTAATGCAATGTGTGGCCAAGCAATATTCCCATCTTTCTGGGTTTATTGGTTGGTTTGCTTTCCCCACCCTCTAGAACTACATGATCTATATAATTTTTTTCTGATAAAGTTTACATTTTCTCGAGTTGATTAGAATCTTTGCATCCAAGAATCGTGATTTCCCTCTAAGTAAGACTGAGAGATGGATGCAGACTTGCAAAATCATTTCATGTGCACAGATATGGAGTATTTCCAGTTCAACAGAGAAAATTGACCATGAGCAGACCAAGGGAGGAAAAACATTACTGACAAATTAAATTAGAGTATTAAAATTTGAGCTATAAATGAGACTTTGAAAAAGAACTAGGAACTTAGTCACTGGGTAATATTTTTCCTTCCCTCTCCCCCCACCCTTTTATCTTCCTTTTTCCTTGAAAGAGAGTAAGAGGGGGCTTTTCTTTTGGTAAGGAATACTTGAAGTCCTGTTAGATCACCTTGTCAAGGAACATGCTTATCCTGACTAAGATTTTCTGATATCTGTTATGGTGAATGAGAAAGAAAGGGAAAATGGGACTGTTCTTCTGAAATATTTTTTAGCATCTTTAGCAGAAACAAGCCCCATGAAGCTTGGTGTCTTTTGAAATATTCTGCCACTGCACACATGGGGCTCAGTCATTGAGGTTTATAATGAATTTGACTGTTTCTTTACTATGGGCTAAATTCCAGGCTGTGTTGTTACTCTATACTGAACTCCATTTCTTGTCCTTGTTGTTATGCTCATTTATGCCAGAAAAAGAATGCAGTTTGACAGCTATCACTACAAGTGCCTGTGGACATCATATACAAGCCAAATGCTGGATGGTGATAAATATGTTGTGATTAGACCTTGGTATCTAGATCATGTGTACTGTAGTGAAACCCACACTTGTTTGCTCTCTTCTTGGGAGGAAGTAGGTTTGCATTATTTTAGAGATAGTTTGGAAATAAAAATACAAAATCTTCCAAAATATTTAAAAATAAATTTAAAATTAGTATTTTCAGTTTAATTTGACTTGTTACTGGAATGAGAAAATATCATTTCTGAATGCTCAGTAATAGAATTTTTAATGATGTTGCTGCAAAAAGGTATGAAGAAATGTTGTGTTTGTGCTTGCAAAAGTGGTAAGAAAAAGCAGAATCCTTTGGCAACTGCAAATGTAAGAGCTACAAAGGTACATAGCAAAATATAAGAAGAATGCTGAAAAAGGAAATTCTATTTTAACCTGAAAAATACTCAAAAGAATTTGGTTGTTCACTTCTGTCAATGAATGCATGCTATGCTTTCTTTCTCTTTGGCACAGACTGCATGGAAAACAAGGTCAATGATGTGTAGGTGACGTTGGTCTCTTCTCTCTCTGCTCAGAGTTGTGTCCCAGAAGAGGGAAGAATGAGGTGGTGATGCATCCCATTTCTAAGCATCTCTGCCTGAGGGGATCCATGGAGAAGTTGATAGCATTTAGTAGAGAACGGCCCCTCTCAGGTGGAGTTCTTGAGCAGTAACGCTGACCCTCCTGCAGGCAGGTTCCTCCACAGCACAGTGCTGGGGTCATGGAAAACCCAGTTCGCAGGCAGGAGCTGGATCTTCAGTGTGTCAGGGTTGTACCAGCTTCCCCCTTAGGCACAGCAGTTGTTGCATGTTCTGACCAGACAAAGGGTTAACCTGTGCTGTAGCTAGCACAGCGTTCCTCTTTTCCAGGCTGGTGGGATCTATTAGGAAAAATAGCAGGCTAGGCTGTGAATCCCTGTGTAAGAATGATTGTCACTCACATGCTTCATTTATATAATGCTGTGATGAAAGAGACTATGAGTTCAAAGTTTGTTATTGGAGCCATCTTTACTAACTTGTACCTAACCTTCTTCCATAATCCCTAATTAGAGGCAGCAATATTAGGTAATCACTTTGACTAGTCTTAAAATAAGTAAGTAAATGTGCTTACACTTTTGCAACATATACTACTGATTTCCATCAATGCTCTTTAAACATGTCTTGGAAAACAGAATGTATTTTTAGCATAAGCGATGATGAGTTCTGAATGAGTTGTCAGTACTGTTAAGATTTGTGAAGTTCTCTAACAGGTATTCAAGGAAGTAGCTTCAATGCCAGGTAATACCTATGTTCTGAAACGTTATGAAATGGGTTTTTTATACTTGCATTTGTATTTGGCACTGTTCAGTTTTGATTTGTAAATTGTGTGTATCTTTTTTTGCATTGGTTTTAATTTTGAATGACTAACAAAACTTTTGAAGGATCCATATTTGGAATGATTATATTCATGACTGAATTAAGATAGAGGCTTGCAGTTGGTAGGTCTGCCCACCATCTTCTCTGCTTCTCCTCCTAAAAGAAAAAGACAAATAATCCAGAAAAGTAGAAAAGTTAGAAATTGGTTGTCTTCCAGCTTTCTAAGCTGTAGCCCTAGACGGAGTGCTTGAGAAGTATTTTGTACCTACTCAGATTTCCAAGTGGAATTTCCTAGGAGTCTAAAGCATAAAGAGATCTAAATTAAGGAGATATCAGGATGCCCTCAGCTCCCCATTTAACCCAGTCTGCTCTGAGAAGTGAGAATTTCCTTCAGATGACATGGAAAAATGGGATTTCTATGAGATTATTTAGCCAGGGATACTGTGATCAGAGGCTCATTTCTTCCACATCTATTGTCTTTTAACATCTCCTAGAGGTGCTTGCAGTATTGGATTCTTCCGTGAATAGCTCTTCTAGTGTTGTGTAAGCAGACAGGATCGGGTAACGTGCACAAAGACTGCTTTAGATCTAGTTATACAAAATCTCTCCTTGTGAACCTAAGTGTGTTGACATTATCAGCAGACGTGTCCATTTTGTAGGAATGTGCAAGTTCAAAGAGGCAGAAAAGTGTGATAAGAAGACCTGGCATGAACAACCAGATTTCACTGATGCATGAACACAAACACACACTAGCTCACGGATACACATGTATTCCAAGACCAAAATAAAATAGTTTCTTGGCAGTTCTTACTCACACTTAATTGGCTAATTGCCCAGTTTGACACTGGCACTGGCAGCATTACAGAGCTAATATTTTTTTAAAGGGTGAACAGTTCCTTAACAATGTCTCTGATATCCTTCATACGGATATCTTGTTCTTTAACAGCAGGCACAGAAGTTTAGCCATTTTTTAAGATCAACATTTTCTTCTGTTCAGTACAAGGAAGAATCTGTGGATTGAAAGCTTCTTTGTGTGCTTGGAGTAAGAACAGAAGGCAGAATATTTATGTTACGCTAAATAATTTTTTATACCTATTCCTATTTTTGTAGGATCCATTAGATGAGAAAAGAGGTCTAGGGATTTTTCAACATGATTATCCTGTATTGTGAAGATTTAAATACAAAGTGTAAGGTGTTTCCTTTTCTGTTACCAGTGTTGGAATACAGTAGCATGATCAGCTGGTGATGGGTTAAGAGATCATCTTATAGAAATTTATTGTTCAGAGGGCTAAATAGCTCAGGGGATTAGTAATTGGATACAAATCCTGTCACCTTCAGACTGTCTGTTCATATGCAGCTCATCTTGATACTGTCCACAAGTTGTTACTGTCTGATGATTTTTTGATAACTTCTCTTTTAAAAGTTTTGGATTTTTCATGTTTTCCAATAAAAGTGACCATCAGAAATGACAGTGATGTTTGTTGTCACATTGGAAAAAATCATGGAAAATGAACTTTATATAATAATGACTAGAATTAAAATCAGTGGAAAATAGGATATTAAGAATTACAGACCAGTGAACTGTAAGTGCTGGATAAATCAAAATTCTATTTTAGAATATTACTCTAAAAAAAGTCATAATGCCAAAGCAAACTAGTGTTACAAAGGAAAAATATTTCCAAATATTTATACATGCAGTCTACTTTCTTGTAAGGCAGTGAGCAAATATAGCTAGTCTGGATAGCTGTGCATCCTTTAACAAATTCCTTTATAACAGAAGAATAAATACCTAGGTAATTGTGATTTTAGAGTTTTTTTAATGGGTTAGAGTTTGATAAAAAAGCAACTTGAACCTTTTTAGATGAAATAAGTGTGCCATATCACAAATCATACAATAGGCACACTGTAGCTGACACACTACTGTTCTCAAAAAAAAAGAAAAAAAAAATCTTGCGGACATTGTTATTTAGTTAATGGCAGCATTGTGAGATGATTCTTTTGAAACAATTGATTGTTCCACTGAGGCAGTTTGTCCATTTCATAATGTCTTACCCTGCCCTGGTCAAGCCACATCTTTGATGTTTTATTTTTAAGGGTATGAAATGAGTCCTACAAATTATGCATTTTACAAATACATGATCTAGTCAAAAGAAGGGGATTCCTTTTTCTTCTAAAAGCAGTGTTCTTTTCTGTTGTTGGACTCTTCAGAAGATGTGACCCATATGTCACTGTGCTTCAAAAGAGGTTCTCTTGAACTCGTCCAGAAGACAAGTGCTTTCAGAAATTGTAGTGGTAGAGAAATTGGTATTGTTTATATTTGTTGAGGTTGTTCATTCATTATAGGCCCTCATTACATGAAGTTCTGTGTGTTCTCCATGTCTCTTGAGTACTTTCCAGGACTGTTTAGATGGTGCTCAGCTTTTTGCTGAATGGAAACCTTATCTGAATCATTATTTTCTTGTGGCTCTTCTGCTGCAGATTAGGTCAAACTTAAAAAACACTAATAACAAAGGGCTTGCATAAATAAGTTCTCAGAAATGCAGCATACCTGATCTGTTATCAGCACCACATTTTTAAGGTTCTACCTGTTGTAGGGGTCTTATGTGAAGCACAGGGTATCTGCAGCACTGTCCCTCGTCAAGGGGAGCTAAATTGCACTGTAACATATTAGAGATGTTTCAGCTCTGGCTAGGTCAGTGGTCTTAAAAATACTGTTTAAAAAACTCTATGATAAATTGAAAAACATTTAAATAAAATTAAAAAAATCCCATAAATAGTTTCTGTTTGGAGAATCCTGGGAGCTGGTATTTATTTGAAATCATAATGTCTATACAAAAAAAGACAGTTGCTTTTTATTTTTAGGTGGAATATTTAAGTGAAACTAAATGAAGTTTAATGACTTATAACATTGCATGAATTTGTCAAAACTGATCAGCTGGATTGCTACACAGTGAACATTGAAAATGTTCTGGTTTTTAGGCTTATAATAGCCTACAGCCATTCAAAAGTCAAAATGTTATTTGATGATTTCAGAATGTTAATGAAATTATTATTAATAGCACATATATTAATCTTAATGATATATGTAAATATGGGCAAATGTAAAGCTCTGTTGACACCAAAATAATTATTCTACCGCTGAATAAACCTGGGGTTAAATTTCAGTGATCAAGCATAAACCAATTCACTCTAAATGCGTCAATAAGAGAATTTCTGATGAAGTTTAAAATTGTATACAGGTTCAGGAGATTTGGAGTGATGGTTAGTACAAAAAGAATTTGAAAAGGAAAGGATGATTCTGTTTGCTTTTAAATTACCAGACAATAGTAACAGACTGCTCTGACTAAGAAAAAATACGTAAATGGCTTTGCTTTTTTGTTAGTTTGATTTAAGAAAGTTTCATATCTAATAAATGTTTGTGTGGGGCTTTTTTTTGGGGTAGGAGGGAAATAGCATGTATCTTTCTCCATTGTGGATTTATTTGGGTAATAGTTTTATTTAACAGGCTTAACTTTTGTTTCTGTGTTTCCTGCTTTTAAAGTTAAAGTGGTCCTTCTTTTGTAAACATGTAATTTTTTTTCCTATTAGGTGGTGTTAGTCAAGCTGTAACGTCGTTGCCCTGATTGCTTTCTTTTTTTTTTAGGAAGGCAGCAGATTTATGTCTGAATGTTGAAATCTCTTGTCTATAGTTACATGCAGTAAACAGCATGATACATTTTTTATTATAATATCTATCTTTGAGAAGCTAAATGTTGGTAGCAGGATATGATCTCCCTATATTGCAATATGAAAAAAAGAGAGTGAACTTTATTATATGGGAGAATTTCATGGCATTTTACCTGTTGAGGGCCCTGTAGAGCCAGAAGTACAGTGACTTGACTAAGTGACAGGCAGTAGCAGCCGTGGTGTCACTGTGTATTATCACCTCATGCTAGCTGGAAGCACTCCCTGAAGCCGATCTAGGTTGTATAGTCCTAGATGAGGTCTTCATGGGTGCTGACCATAAAAAGTTCATCAAAGTAATGAGGCGAGGCGAGAGCTTGGCGCTCATGGGCAGAGCTCGGCACCAAGGAGTGTGAACCGGCTCCAGCTGTGACAATAAAACAGCAGGTGGCTGCTGTCATTAGGGGTGGCAGATGAGGCAGGGGACTAACATTCAGCCCACAAAACTCTCATTTGTTAGCCATCGCCACTGTACCATGCAAAATAGCTTCCATCTCAGTCAATTTTACTTTGCAAAATATTACACAGTCGCCATAAGAAAATTAGAGCCTTGGGTTTACAGGTTCCTTGAATCTTATAATCAGAAAACTCTGCACTCTCGGGTTATGTGGAAAATTGTACTTTTTCTCCCCTCAACAGTTTGAGGATCTTTACAGTAATTTTATAATAGCTTGTTTCCAGCTTGGCATGTGTTTATTGGTTAATATTTTGGACTATTTTGTTTGTAACTCTTTTATAAAATCCATTCCATTCATCCACTCAGCTATGTGTTGCACATAACATTGCCTATGCTGCAGTATTATAAAAGTTGCATCCCTGTATCTGTCCAGGTACAGACATTTCAAGCCATAAAGAATGGTTTCTTTGGGGAACTTCTGCTAATCTGAGAAATTTTAAAGAAACAGAACAGTCCTTTGATTTGGTGTGTTGGTTTTTGTTTGTTTGTTTTGTTTTGTGTGCATTTAATCTTTGCAAAATGTTTTTAAACTACCTAAAATTTGGGGCCTTTCTCAGCTGAAAACCGTCCTGGGGCAACTCAACCCTTCTGATGTGTAAAATACAGTCAGCCCTGGGGGTCTCAAGGGTTAAGCAGTGGGGAGTTGTGCCTGCTCCAGTGTCAGAGCCATTTTACTTGTCACCCCGTTACAAAGCTAAGCATAGACTTACATGTCAGTGGTTACATGCTCTGCTCCATAGCTGTGAGTGACCTCCAGGAAAAGCAGAGATTTCAGGTGGTCTTTTGGACATGTAAGTGATTTTGTGAATGCATGTCTCAGTTGTGAACATATTAAATTCCAGTGCTCTAACAGGAACACATTCATGCAAATATAAAATGTGATGCAATACTGAATAAAATGGAGTGTGTCAGCTTTGTTGTCAGGTTCCCCTCCTGCTGAAAGCAGGCCTGTGCAATCCCATCATTGTGCTGGCACTTGACATGAGGCTTTATGATGGTGTGGTTGCAATGACAGCATGGATCAGCAAGGAAAAACCCTTTAATTGAAACTTCATTTCAGGAGGAAATCAAGACTGAAAATAATTATTTTTTTTAAAACATGGTTTATGTCTCTTTGTAGGACCAGGCTATAACTTTGTATATAAAAACTGAAGTTCTGTAATTTTTCCTGTGAGCAATGTACATTCCTTTAATTGCATCCTTTTGGGCAAATTTACCAATTCTTTTTTCTTTTTTAAATAACGTGCCATAAGCTTTTATTTGCAACAACACTGATTTCTCCTTCACTTTTTTGTTCATATGTGCACCCAGTATGTGTATGTAGTTATATCCAGGCCTTTGAGAGCAGAGATGATTTTTTTCTTAATTCCATTGGGCACCTGTGTAGTTCCTTTATCTCTCATGCCTGATTTATGGCCAGAAATGGTCAAAGTTAATCTCAACTGCTGGCTCAGATTGGAGCATTCTTTGCCAGAGAACATCTTCTGCTGTGTCACAGATATCATCTTTATGACTGTACTGATTTGTCTGATCTGTATTCCTTTGGTTTTTCCAGAGGGATTACAGTCTTCAAACCAAGTCCATTCAATATCCATAACTGACTGCAATCATGTGGGTTGAGTTTTTCTCTCTGTTTGTGTGTAAAATGTCATTCTAAATTCAGTTGGGTTTTTATTGTCTTTGTTACTTCAATAACAGTTGTATCTCAGGTGAGTACTCTATTAATCCCTTCAGTCCTGGCTTTGGGACTTCTGCAGGAAGTCCTGCTGGACATCAGAGGCAAACCTGAGAAACACCGGACTTGGTGCTTGGCAGCTGTAGTGATCAGTAATTCTGCTAAGTCTGTGTCTGTGATGAGAGATGTTACCATTCACTTACGGGACAAGTGCAGTAATGCCACTGTTGCCACCCAGAATTCTCATTTGGATAGACTTTCGTGCTGCTCTTAATATCATCTGCATGCTCTGTGTTCATTGCCATAATTTGAGAAAGTCTTGCAGATCTGTAATACTTGGATAATGAATAACAGTCTGGTCTACATATCATGGTTTCCTCTTGGGGACTGTTACTTTCATCTGTCATCCATCTCCTCCTTCAGTGGTAGAGGAGGAAGTTATTGCGACATTCAGTTTTGTGACGAGTTGAGGATGGCTGTGATGGGACTATCTGAAGAGACTGAGATGCCAGTTAAGAATGAAAGCTCTGAGATTTTCCTATGCTCAACTACTAGTAAGATGTCTTTTAACAGCAAAAAATAAAACATTAATAAAACATGTAAGTCAAGTGTTAGATTGGTCTGATCACACAGTGTTTGGTGAGTCTTAGTCCCTGAGGTAGCAATGGCCAGGCTCAAGAACCCTTGGACAAGAAAAACTAGTTTGCTTGTGCATCAAATGTGTTTATAGGTGTACAAGTATCAGGTGCATTTTTTGTGGACTGCAACTCATCTGGTCCAAACTATAACCTTTTCCTGTGGCTGGAGCCAGTCAGTTCTGATTTGACCAGACTGTTGTTAAAGGTTCATGCATGTGCATGGTAATACTGATGGTTACAGGTTATATCCTCTTGTCACAGTTGTACCGTTTTTATGCAGCTACTTTGACAAAAAGATATTCTGAAGCATTTTGCTTTCTACCTGAAGTCAGTCTTGTGGAATGCCTGGATGTAAGGCAAAAAGGATATGTTTTACAGCTGAGTTTAAATCTCAAGAATAAACAAATCAACCAGCACTTGCTTTTCTATGTCAAGCAAAGACCTAGGGCAAGATTCTCACTACTCTCACAGATCAAGCAGACTGCAGAGTCTTCGCCCCAGCCACCATCTATCACCAGCAGCATTTTCAAATTGTGGGGAAATTGTCAATAATAATTGTGTGTGTCTTCTGATTGTGTATGACTTCTGAACAGTTCAGTCATGAGATAGTGACCAATTTATTCAGCTCATTCCTTTCTTGGTACCTCTCAACTTTGCAAAAGACCACAGGCACTGTAGCTGCTGAACTGACTGAGTTATGTATGTTGCACTGCTACTGCAGGCTGTATGCGTTTCCTAGCCCACAATCAACTATCTTTATATTTGTTTTGGTTTCCTTTAAAGACAGCAAGAGTAGATTCTTTTGATGATGAGGATTTCATTCTCAAGATAGCTCTGCCTGTTAAACCTGGTGTTTCAATGTGCAGTGCAATTTCTGAGCCATCAGGAAGAGGCTACGTCAAAAGTGACTTTTCATTCAGGAAGAACAAAGTCTTAAATATATTTGTTTGTCTCTATCAATTCTACTTCTAAGTAGAAATTCATTGAAACATCTTTATTTTGAGGTGGTCTTGTAGGCTGTTTCTTGCATGTTCAACAGGCACATACTTTGCTCCT
This sequence comes from Pithys albifrons albifrons, assembly GCF_047495875.1. Taxonomy (NCBI): domain Eukaryota; kingdom Metazoa; phylum Chordata; class Aves; order Passeriformes; family Thamnophilidae; genus Pithys; species Pithys albifrons. Next base: position 89,104,025 of record NC_092461.1, read on the forward strand.
TAGGATCACTAGGAAGCTCTGTACAAATGGTCTGCAGAAAGTCCAGTATTTCAAAACTCCTCTCAGGGCATCTAGATGTGTGATTCACCTGACTCTCCCAAAAGATTAAATCTACTTTGAAGAATCCCTCCCTTCAAATAGTAGCCTATTCATCCCACTGTTGCTATCCAGATGCAAGATAATTACACATGGAACTGATACCTACTGTGTCAAGTTCGGTATCTGAAGTCCTGATCCTGCTAGGAAATGCACTGGATCACAGGTAGGGAGACAGGCCAATGTCTGAAGAAAGTGGAAGGAATGGAAAAGGGAGGGACCAGAGTTACGGAAATGTTGGATATACAAATCATGAGAAAAGAGAATACATAAGCAGTGTCTTGGTGACAAGGTTAGTGAGCACTATTTTGGACCACAATACTTAGAGGTGTAAACTTAGGTTTAAAGCATTCCTGCAGCCTCATTTAGCATAATAAGTATGTTTTCTGGTGACGTCCTGTTTTTGGATGTTGGTGGTAATCTCTCTTTAATGCAGGGCACTCCCAGCACTGAGCATAGGGTTCCATTGCAGAATTTAGGCAATTGTGGTTGATAGCAGCACTAGAGAAAACACATTGTGAGTCTGTCTCTTTTTTTCTTTCTTTTTTTAGTACTTTGTGCGGCTGTTAGATTATCAAACACCTGTTAGAGGTGACAGTTGCAGATGCTTGATAACCAATGAAAATTAATAGAACATGTGATTCTTTTACCTTAGAAGTGATTTGGTAAGATGTATTTAGAAATATAATTACATACTGTTGCTGTCTATTGTTACCGCATAACATTCATTAACTTCTCTGAATATTGAAACAAACATTTCTTGTAGCATTACTAATTTTCTCATATATTTGTAAGGTGATTTCCTGAGAGTGAACACCTAACTTTACAGTTTTTGGCACTCTTTAGCTATTTTAAGTCTGTTCATTGAGCAAACAAAAGTAGAGTGCTGGTTTTTTACTTACAGGTATCACTTTTTATTGTCTCCCAAATCTGTAAGTTCCCAGTTCCACTTGTGGTTTCCACTCACCTTTATGTTAGTAACAGTTGTCATTGCCTGAAATTGGCTTATTCCTGCCACTGAAGGGTAATTTTTATATTTAAAATAAAACCCCACGACACAAAACCCCCAGATCGATAAAGTTCAGAATGGACCTATAGTTAACTTAGGTAAAACCTTTTTTATTTCATTTGCAAAAGAAGTAACTGCAGGTGAGGCACACAGTAGGAAACATGAATTCCCTCATGGGGGATGAAATAATATAAATATTGCCAGTATATATTCTTCTTTTGACACAGTCCTTGCAAGAAAAGACTCTATTTCTGCCCTGCATGGTTTAAATTGTAGCATGCCTCTCCTAAAAGTGGGATGGTGAGAGCACTCAACAACTTTGGATGGCTAAATCAAAGTGGAACAGTAGGGGATGCTTTCTGTTTTATTTAGTTTACTCTTCCTTTGTACCCAAGTCTCCTCTGCCAGAATATGTAAGAGGAAATACTTGTGCTTATTGCTACTATTTTACGGCCATGTGGCTAATAATTCTTTCCCATCTTGAGGAGTGCAGAGTGGTAGCAGAGAGCAACAGGAATATGTTGAGGGATGTCTCTCTCTTCTAGTTGATAGATGCAGGAATATGCAGGAACAACACAGCCGATTGATTGATGGCGTGCAACTCATCCATAATGATCTGTCTGATATAGCAGTAAATTATTCTTGAGATTGATGCAGGTCATTGAACAGCACATTGACAATCCTGTTGTCTGTCATTCTGTTGAAAGCAAGGCAGGAACAGTAGCTGCTGGGATACTCAAGTCTGCCTTGGGTGCAAGCTGAGTACAGGTGTTCCATTAATACAAGTTGGTTTTATTTTTTTCCCCTTGGGCGGCTCGTTTTCAGTGCTAGTTTGTTACAGGTAACAGTAAAAATGAGAAGAGGTATTTTTAGAAGAAAGGTTGTAGTCAGTTGCAATGATGATTTCATAAAAGTCAATTGAAAATGTTGGAGTTTGAACTTCACTACCAGAAATTTCTGATGGAAAAATTGAAAAATTAATAAATAATTGAGAAACACTTGATTGTTGCATGGAAAATGAAAAAAAAATCCAACAACAGAAAACCCCAACACCCTAAATAACCCCAAATCTATCCTTCAAACTTAGGCAGAAAGGCTAATACATCTCAGAAATTCAACAGTTACGTTAATCTTTAGGTTTCATGAACTACCATGATATCTTCCTATGGTACTCTGGTTTTTACCTTGTGAATACTGGCAAAGTTGACCTCATTTAACTCTGTTTCTCTTCTCAAGAGTGAAAGGTTGAGTTTTCCAGTCTGCTGAATTGCTTGCTCTTGAAGGTGAGGATGTATGCATTTTGCTTTCCAGTGTAATTACCAGTGTTAGTGAGGGTGGAGCACAAAATAGCCATTTTCTTCTTTAACACATGGGGTCAGCAGGGAGTACAAGTCACTGTGTCACAGCACTCTCAACGTCACAGACTGAGTGATCACACATGACTCATGACTTGTTAACCTTTTGAAAGGTTATTGATTTTTTTTTTGACTTAAGAAAAGTAACCATAACTCTCATTTGGAAGTAATAGGACCTGCTTCATTTGGCTGGTAAATGAGTCCTGTGCAGGGATCTAGGCTTGACATCCTGTCAGAGAGGGCATAAAGTTTTTCAGATATTTGGATGTTTTCCACACTAGACTTCACCCTGCCAGATATTTACTTGAACCTGACATCTTGTCACAAAGGGCATGAAGCCTTTCACACTACTGGATATCTTCCACACCAGACTCTGCCCTGCCAGATACTTTCTTGTAAATTGAGTCCCTTGCGCGCAGTCATGCAAGAGAGTTATCAACACCCCAGTCTGGACCCTTCAGCATCAGCAAACATCCACAAATGATGGACTTGAAGAAATTCAGACTTTTGATGCATGGGAAGAAAGATTACTTGTTCACAGAAAACCCTTGCTTTCTGGACGGGTCTGCATTTTCCTTTATCCTCTTGTTGCTGAAGTTAACCTGCTGAATACAAAATCCTGATGGAGTGATGAGATTTGAGTAGTAACTTTCTGTATAGTTTGGAGAATTTAAAAACTGAAGTTTTTAAAGTTTTTATAGACTGGTTTTGTGCTAAGTGCTGATTTGAATATATGAAGTTCTACTTTTATGGGTAGACCATGTACAACTGAAGTGCATGCAAAAAACTATAATTACATATACAAGTTTTATTGAGCATGCTGAAATACATGCGAGTCATGATATTCCTTGAGAAAATGCACCATTTCTTTCTCTTACTAGTTGCAACCCATGTTGACATGACTCCATGTGAACCACATATTTAACTACAAACAAGTAGGATTTGCAGTAAAGAATAAGAAAATTTCATTGAGGTAGTAAGAGTCCATATTGTTATTTACTTGCCTGAATGTACCCAAGTCCCCCTTCTTGGCACAATCCGTGAAGCTTGCCTGGATTTTCTGGTTTCTTGCCTTAGGTGAAGATACAAAGACAAAAAAATTCAAGCACAGATCCTGGGTGCAGACAAGATTGTGTATTATTTCATTGTAATCTGTGATGGTGGATAAAAGTTTGAAATCCTTTTCCTTATTATTCCTTAAATCTGTCAGATCTCTCAGATGATTTGTCCAAAATGGTAAACTTCTGTCTTCTCTGTGTTCATAAGATTTATGCTAAAACCAAGCACGAAATAATAATAATTGTAAAACAATAGCATTCTATTCTGCTTTTCTTGGTTTTGCTGGTGGAATTGATATATAATTTTTTTAAAGGGTCTCGTACAGCTTTTTAAAACATCTTGTGTACTTAGGTCATGCAGTAGCTTACCTGTACTCTCAGAATTAAATTTGTGTATAAAGAGGTTTTGGACAGTTTAAAGGAGATGTAAAGGATACTGAGAATATGAATAAAGGGTAGATATTCATTGTTATTCTCCTGGACTTTTCTGCTGTCATTGAACGTTGTTGTCTGTAAGATAAATTCTCCGCAAGCAGTTGCAGAGAGCAATGTATCCACTGAGAAGTGATTTAAAATTGCTCTTCAACTGCTGGATACCTTGTTTGTAGAGTTCCACAAAAATAAATTCTCATGCTGGTCCTCCTCAGCAGTTCTGTGCAGTTACAAGATGACTGGTCTGCCGACATGGCTTCAAGTGATTTTCTGGTAGAGGTAAGATGTTGCTGCTTCCTTGGAACTAGGCCAAGGCTGAGCACTTGATAAACACTCAGGAGAGAACAGATTTCATGACTTTATGGGCCAGACTGTTTGTTTTGCTTTATCTGTGTGTGTTGTTTTGTTTTGTTTTTAAACTGGGTTTTTCACTAACACAATCATGTACTTATTAAAAACGAAAGAGCTGTTATGTATTCAAAACATAATAAAACTTAGAATCTTTTGCCCTCTTGTACAAGATACTTCACAGAGCACAGTTCTTTTGCAGCAGAGAAAATGAGAGAGCAGACAATACATGACAGATTATTCATATTCCTTGGGTACTGTGATGATAACCATTGTACATGCTGAAAAATTGGTATTACACTAGAATAAAAAGTGGACGTAAGGATTGTGCAAAATGTTTCTTTAGGCCCAGAATTAGAAGTCCCTTTGTTTCTTTTGTACTTTAAAATGTACTTTTATAACTGAAGACAAGTCTGTAGAGGGTTCTAAATCAGTTACAGACATTCTGAGAGTGAGTCCAAGTACTGTTTGAAGATTGCCATGGAATATGAGTGATCACTTTCCTACAAAGCCACAACTCTTGTAAACTGAAAACAGAATATTCTGCAAACTTATTTTAGGAAAGGTGGTCATATATTTATGATTTAAACTTATTTTTATTTATAGTTTGTGTGCAAAAAATTCCCTGCAGGGAGTGTGGATGCTATTCTAAAGCTCTATGTAATTTTTCAACTTTTCTTTAATTTAGCCTGGAGTTTGAACATGAAGTATATAAGCTGAGGATGTTGCTGGTTTGGAGCCAGGATAGCTTAAAACCACTAAAAAAGTTAACCCAACATAATGCTACTGCAAACAAATGAAATCCTACCACTTACCTTTTACCACGTTTAAGAGGAGGCTTCTAGGAGCAGTTTTCCTAACAAATGGAGGGAGCTCCCAGTGACCATGACTTAGATGTATAGACTAGACATATCTGCATTTCAAGACCTGACCCTCAGGAGATCAGTTGGCCTTCTCGTCTTCCTGCGGGTTGAGGATGAGTTTGTCCAGATCAAAGTTTGTAAAACTGGTTCCAGGCCTCTCGTCTGGCTTGGTTTGCATGTATTGGAAACATGAGTGTGACAATTACAATTTTTCCTACTCCCTTTTGATGTGTTCCTGAAACTAGTTAGTTTTTAGCATTTGATTATTTCTATTTCCTCTAGAATTAAAACCAAGAAATGTCAACTTCAGTGACGCCTGAATTGGTGCTTACTGTAGCTGATGGAAAGACTGCCTTTGATTTGAAGATGTATCAGTGCAATCTATCTTGAAGGCATTCACTCCTTGAGTCCTTATGCATGCCAGTCAAACTTCCCTAAAGATTCATTTAAAAAGCCAAGGCTAAGTCATGTCTGTCAGTTCAATTCTACAATATCTTAGGAATAACTGATTTACCTCAGCAGAGGTAAATGACATGGATAAACCCATTATATTTTGACTACTAAAACAGTAATTGCTTGGAAACACAGAGTTGCTGAAATATTGTTGTGTTTGTTTGTAAAGCCAGAAAACACTGCTACCACCTCTCTGAAAAGCACCTGCAGGATTGAATAAACAAAAACAAATAGTTCCCACTTATTTTTTGTGGGGTTTTTTTGTTTGTTTCTTTGGTTTTTGTTTTTTATTTTGTTGTGGTTTTTAATGGGTTGTTGTCAAACTCAGCATCCAAACAAGGTTGCTTTGACTTTGACTTGTTTCAATAAGGGCTGTCTCTGTTGGTAATATTTTCTCATCTAGTTCTTAATTTCTTATGAAAATAACAGCTTTGCTTTTATTTTTAAGGCCTAATTCTGTAAGGTGGAGAGCTGCTCCTGAGCTATGCTGAGTGCTCCTGACTTGCATTCTGCACTCCTCATATGTCTTAAGTCTTCAAGCTTTACATTAAAGCTTAAAACGTTTGTAGATTCTGAGACACTTTCTGAGTCAGGATTCATTTTATCTGTGCTGTGTAACAGCAGCAAAATGCTTACTAGAACTTAGATACAACAGAGAGGAGGCAGCTAATGCAAGATTAATTGCTCCATGTTATTAACAAGGCCTTTGTCTTTGATTTTGCAGCAAGGTATGTCTGTGTGTACCCCCTGAAGTTGTGCGGTAAATGAAATGTTCAGCCTTTGTTTGGAAGCATCAAGTACACAGCCTCAGAAAACAAAACCCACTTCCCTACATATACTATGTAGCTGGTCATGATCTTTATATTCCATGTAAATAGCAAAGTATCCCTTTACAGTTTCGATTGCATATTGCCCTTTCCCAATAATATTGTTGAGTTTATTTTTCCTTTAGAGAAGATAATGGAAGTTTGTGACAGGAAATGCAAGTATTACTAAGTGAAAATGTGTTTGGTACCTTTCATGGCTGTGTGGAGTATTATTTCTGTCAAAAAGCAAGGGCAGTGCATTTTGAATGTCTTATGCTGTTATTAGAATACAATGGGTTATTTTGTTACAATTATTTTCCCTATGTACAGTAATTCTGATGACACTTGCGTAGTAATGATGGTAATGATGTAATAGATTATTCACAGTAGTAAGGGTTATGATGCCATATTTAAAAATTGTGTAGGGAAAAGTATTGAAGATACTTTTTAAATTCTTTTTTGTAAAAAATAAGGAAATTGCTATCATTTAAAGAAGACTGTATTAAATTCTTACACCTTAAGGGATGCATAAGAGAGATTCGCTGTAATAATGTGCAAGTGCCCAAAGTAGATGAGACACAGAGAAGCTACATTAACATAATTGTAAAGGAAAAGTACTGTGTCTTGGCTTTTGTGGCTCTTATACCCCATAGTGCTAGTGTTTTACAGTCTTTCCATTGTCCATTACTGCAAACATGTCCAGATGAATTCAGCGTTTAATGTTAAAAATCTTATAACATGCCAGTTTGATTTGTAGCCCTTCATATCATGGAATGCTAATTAAAATCATATTTTTGCATATGTCATGCCTTTCATGTACATATGCAAATAGAGTCTATTGCCTTTCAGCTATTAGTAATTAACTTTATGAAGGACAGCTGTAATACATAATTAACAAAAATGTTTGCAAGCCCTTTTCACACTGAAAGTTGCAGCAGTAAAATTTTTGCTTATCGAGAGAACCATTTTAGTTTAAAGCTTCAGTCTGATATCTAAATTGTTTGAAGCAGTCATGTGACATAATTAAATTGATGTTATGGTCTTATCAGCAGAAGAATGGTACTTGATAGGCTCCTATCTGTTTCATTATGAATGCTGCCAAAATTAAAGCAAATTATCTGTGTTTGGTAGAAAAATAATGCCAGGTACTATGTATTTTGTTGCTGCTGTTGGTGTTTTGAAAAATGTCTTGCTGATTTGAAAAGATTCCTGCTCATGGTGTATTCATTAACATGTGCTTCACCTTTTTTACCCTTTTTTTCCACAAGGCTATAAAATAAGTAAGGCTATTAATTTGTTTCTATGTATATCCCTTTAAATAATTAATGCAATGAAGTTTGACCTGCACAAACAGTGATTATAGCATCTGATCTTGCTGTATTTTCATGTTGCTAATTAAAAACAGTGGAACTACTTGTATGAAGAAGGGGTACAGGATGGGCCCATTAGGTTTAAAAAAATTCAAAGCTGTAGCTAAAACTTAGTTTATAACATGAGAAAATGTTATTTAGGTAAAATATACTTATTACCAATAAAATGTGCAAGATGTTCTAATTAAAAAAATAATCTTCCTGGGTTTTCCATTTGTTTGGCAGGGTGGCATTTGTGATGAAGAAGCATTTGAATACTCATTTACTGGGCAAGCATGGAGTTGGCACACCCAAAGAAAGGTAAACTACTTTAAAATTCACCTTCATTTTATCTTATACAGCATGTGAAGGCCTTTTCTGGAATATTTATCTTACCCACAATGAAGTCATCTGGATTTTTACCTCAATTCCAAGGGAGTCTGTAGAATAAAATTCTAGTAAAAAGTGTGGGATTTGCACCTTTTGGGTCATCCTTCTGACAGGTGATACTATTTTCTCAAAAATTCTGTAGATTCCAATGTACCTCTGAGTACAAACCAAAATATTCTTCTTTTTTTTTTAATTTTTCTTGCTGACCTTGATGCTCATAGGTTTATAGCATCACTTTTGAAGATTGATGTTGATCACTGAGGTCAAAGTCACAGAGGAATCAAAAGAAGAGTTTCCTAGATGTTCTTGGGCAGGAAGGGAGATTTTGTGTTTTGACTGGTTTTAAAATGAATTAGTTTACTTTTCAGTCTGTGTACAGTTACTTATTCTCAACCTTTGTTTGCAAGCAGGTTGTTTTTCTGTGGTTTAAAATATAACTGTGTTTTACAAACTAAATGGCACTGTGTTTGCAGATAAACAGATTTCACTTCAGATTTATTGGGCACATTGTGGCATAGCTATTGCTATTTCATTGAATTTTTGGGGCAACTAGAAAATTGATGTGTTTTGGATAACCAAAAGATCTCATATTCTCTTTCAGTCTGGGTAGATGTAGGGGTTCATTGCTGGATACTTGGGAGTTTCAAGTATTACTGCCTTGTAACTCATTCTTCTGGTGTAGGCTTTCATAAATAAAGAGTATTTTCTAGGTTTGATGTAAAAGAAGAGGAAAATAAATGACAGGTAGGAGATATAGCAAATATGCAAAAGCTCTTTCTGGGTTATGTTCATTTCTTCTTAGAGACACTGGAAAATAGTAGTGGATTAGACCATTCCCTCACAAGTTCATCACAGTTTAATCACTGAGGGACCCAAGAGTAGTTTTAAATTAACACAACTTATACACCTTAGTTTGAATAAGCACCATTTTAAATGGTGCTTATATTTTTAATGAGATTTCCTCTATGAAGTGCTTAATCAGAATTTCCTTAACATGTGATTATTTAAAGAGTTTTGAGATATTGTATTCAATCTGAAATACAGAATGATGCATTGAAACAGCAATTACAATGTCATCAAAGCAGATACCATAGTAAAGTTTATGTTGTCCTAGCACAACATTTACAAAAAATGTTTTGCTGTGGTGGGTTTCTTTTGTAACTGGAAGCATTTAATACTAATATTTTCTTTTACAAAGGGATACTTACTGTACAGTCATCATAAATACAACACAGAGATAGCTTGTGTTACCCTAGTGAATATGTGCACAATAAGGGATACATACAATAGATTTCCAAATATAGTATCTTAGCCTGAGAGGCATATTTTTAGTGATCATCATCTTGAAATGAATTCCCAAACAAGCAGAATGCTACAAACTAAATTGGTTGTTGTTGGCTTTTGTTTGCGTGTTTGTTCTGAAAGCCTTGTGGCTGTTTCCGTTTTCCGTTTCTTCCTGTAGTCCTTCAAGGCTTTCTGGCTGGCCCAGCACGTGGCATGAGAAGGAGGGAGGTGGCTGGTTCACAGCCCTGGAGGAGCAGAGGAGCCCCACTAAGGCTGCCACCTCCCTGCCCTGTCTGCGAGTGAGGGCTGGGCAGCTTTGCCCCCAGCCCAGCATAAGGAAGCGATATTTGGGTGACTTCATACCCTCTTCTTTTGCTATTTCTTCCTCCATCTTTTGAGTATTTCTTATTCACAAAACCTTTTTAGGTGGCACTTCAGCTTAATGTAGAGCAGCATCAAACAGCAGTGGCAGAGCTTCAACAACATTATAAATTTCAAGTAGCAGTCACTCGCTGGTGATGGGGGATATTTAAGCCACGTGATCTAATGCAGTAAAAACCAAACCACTGTTGCTTTCCTTTCCTATTATGAGAGAGTTTGATGCCTTTTAATGGCTTTAGGAACCAAAGAAATCCTTCTTCAGCACGTTAAACCATCACTTAGGGTATAAAGATATTATAAATTAAGTTACATAGTTTTCTTACCTATGTAAAACATTAATGCCTTGATTATAATTTTGCAAGCTTGCTATTTTTTAATTTCTCTAGGACAATATAATCAGTTTATTCTTTATGTTTTGAATTTGATTCTGCCCTCTGATACACTGCATATTATAGCAAATACTAATAGAAGCTAGCTAAATAGGCTGTGACAATTAAATTAATAATGCATTTTATTTGCAAGTGTTTAGTCTTCATGGTTTGACTGATATATGCAAAGATGGTAATTTATTAAAAGTAAATTCATGTAATTGTACTACAGAATTTGATGGACCAAAAAAAGTTGTCAGCATGACTATCATCAAAAACAGAAAATTGAAAAGAAGTTCAAAAGGGTGCTTGAAAAAACAGGTATAACCCATACACCCAGAGAAATGGAAGCCCTTTTAGTAAACTTCTCAGAATGGAATTTCTGGTGGCAGCATTGAGAGATAGTTCTGAGAGGGAGAGAAAAATTGCATTTACAATTTAGTAAGCAGTACTTAACTAGTGCACCTTGCTCTCTCTAGCCTTCCATAAGCATTGCTTTTTTATGCGCAGAAGAGAGGGGTTATGTAGGCAGTGGAAATGTTTTTTTTGTGCAAATCTAGAAAACAAGTGTAATTCATAGGAAGGTTGCTACTAATACATATTTTGTTTTGATGTTTTCCTTTTGTTTTTTAAGACAAAATTGACTTTAGGCCAAGATACCGTGTAGAAAATCACATAAGTTTTTTAAAAATAGCTTTGTAGTAAAATGTCTGCACATTTCAGACACAAAAACCCCTACTGCCTAGTCCATTGTGATCATTACCATTTAATAGCTAACTCAGAAGTGGAATGTTTTAACAGAAAAAAATTCCTCTAAGGTATATTTTCCTGTTATTGGAACTGTGATACTGATTTATTGTCAACTTGAATGTGTCTCAAAACTGGCATGTTATCTGCTAAGTCCAAGGCCAGTACATATTTGGTACTTCAGTGTCAGTAATCTTCAGGGGACCTATAACTATATCTTATTGGCAGGATAAATCTTTGGCTACACCTTTACTGTGTCTAGGAGACATTGTGGTTGAGGACAAGGTGAATGCATCAGTAATGTTAATGGTGCCAAGTTCTAATTTCTGTACATTGTTATGTTACTTGTGTGGAAATTGTGGCAAAACATGGAACAAACGTGTTTCACTATTAAGTATAAGATATATACGGCCACACACATGAAAATATAAACAAGAAAATAAAGATAAATTCACTACGTCTTTCACTAGTGAGACTGAATTTTGCCACTATTAGGTACAACTCTGGATTTAGTAATTTTTCATAAGAAAAACACATTTAACTATTCTTTGGAGATTCTTTTAGGGACACCATTAGAAGTGTTCATATGCCTTTTATATTATATGATACTTTCTTAGCTAGAGTTCTGTCTGATACATCTGTTTAAATAGGGGATTTTTTTACCTAAAAAAAGGCCATAGTAGTTGTTAATTACCTCATCTTCCTTGTTAATTTTAAATCATGAGTTACCTCTGAAATAACTTTTTGCGTATGAGAAATCTCACTGAGTCGAATAGGGTCATTCATATATATAAGTTACTCAAAGCCCAAACACTTGCTGAATGGAGATATCTGTTACAAAACAATTTCTGTAAACATCATTAAAACTATATTTGGTTTTGGTTGTTAGGGCTTTTTTTGTGCTTTAAAAATGGGGTCAGTGTTACAGTGCTAGTAAGATCATGATTTTCAAGTGATCTTGATGGATTGAAAAACCTGTGTAGTAATTTCAGCTTGAGAGCAAGGGCTATAAGTAAATACTTATTACTATGTAGTAGCAACTTAAATATATTTGAGATGATTTTTGACATAATGTTGAAATATAGCACACTTCTAAAACGTGTGTATTTTTTACACAACTGCTTTAAAGTAAAAAGAGAAACTTCCTAGGTGCTGGTTGTTTAATGTGCTTGTATAAGTCCATCTACTAGCATGTGTAATATAAAGATCATAAAATATACAGGAGTGTATGATTTGTCAGTGGAAGGGATTGTTGAGGACTGAAAGAGAAGTAGCTAGGAAAAATGAATGGCGGTTTGCTGTTCTGTATATTATCTAGAAAACTGTCTTGAAATCAATTGTTCTATCCTGATACCTCAATTTTGAATGTAAAAGTAGAAGTGGATGAAATCTATCATTACAATCCTCTTTTATTTAATGGACCTCTTAATCCTTCTTTTAAAGCATTTTTCTTTCTTTGAGTAGGGAAATTTGTGATAGTAACTATTTGATATGCCTGGTTTGGATATCCTGAACCTGCAAAGTAAAAGGATCCAGTTGATGTGACAGCAGATTTTTGGTAAACAAGTAGCAAAAGTCAAAAAAGTGATGTGCCATCCATTCATATATGTATGCAATCATTTTGTAATATCTTGCTGATGTTCCAAAGGAATGAGTTCTGTAAGTGACTGATTTACAGAAAGATTTCTAGGTAGTGACATTGTCAGTACATACGAGCACACTGGAGGAGAGGCTACCTGTAATACCAGAGGGTAGTGTGCTGAGTCTTGCCTTCAAGCTTTGTCATCACCTTTTACTGCTTCTTGAAAAGAAGTTTGGACTTTTCACCACCTGAAGCCTAACATTACAAGGTTAACTGCATAGGAATGAAAAACTTTACTTAATTGATTATTTCCTGCTTTTGGTTAAAGAAGGGTCTTAGAGAGTTGTCTAATTACTCTTCGGAAAAAGCTTAAGGAAAGAAACAGCTAAACAGCTTTTTCTTGAAGTATTTACTAATTGGAAGTCGGAGAGAGAGAGCAGGTTGTGTTTTAGCATTGGTTGGGAGCTAAAGTTTTACCCAAGCTATATGTTAAGCATTCAATGCTGTGGTACCTTACTTGACCTTCCAAAGCTATGCTGTTTTCGTGTGTGAGTGCAGGTACAGACTCCCCAGTCTCTCCTTGCCTCAGTGCTTTTCTCTCTGCAGCTCCCCCGAGGAACATAAGGAAGCCATTGGGGTTACTCAGGTACTAGAACTAGAAGATGTGCTGAAAAGTCACAGCTTTCCTCATGGCTTGTTGTCTGTACACGCATCATATGTGTTTGCTTTGCCACAAAGAAATAAAAAATAGGCAGCCATTTATAGTTTTGAAGACTATTTTCACAAAGACAAGTGATGAATTCAGCGTCTTTACAGAAAGAAAAGTAACAACTGAAGGACTGCAAAATAATGAAGTTATTTTACTATTACTCAGTATTTCTTCTTCCTGTAAAATCCTGGCAGTCTTAGAGTTTGGTTCAAAAGGAAGTGCAATCTGAAGTAAGTTTATTCTAGTTGTCAGGTATGTGAGATGTTTTGGACATTTCTGTAGTCAGCATCAGTTTTCCTGTTGTGAAGGTTTAGCTGCTATGGATAGAAGACAGAGGAAGTGCCTAATGGGATTCATGCTGCCCAAATGAGCACCTCTGGTTAATTTTAAGCATCATAACAAGCTATAAATGATCTCACGTTCATAAACAACCAAGTACTGTCTGGAGCATAAGTTATTAGTTTCATTAGCAAGTGTATGCTAACATTGTCTGTGAATCTCTGGAAGGCACTATGGATAGTTGCTGAAAGCTGCAGCATTTTTTCCAAGTTTGTTTCCAAGGAAAATACAGTTCCTTGTTGCATGCCATCACCCATAAAATAGTAAGCTGCAAACTGATCCCTCCTCTATTGCAGTCAGCTGAAAGTAAGTTATTCCAGTCATACGTCCCAGTGTGCTGGTTCCACTGCATGAGTCAACCATGAAGGCCAAGAGGGTAAGGATTAGAATGGCAATATATCTCTAGATCCCTTTTTACCTGCGCAGAACTGAAAGCAAGAGACCTGTCCTGACATTTATGCAGAGTACATTACACTACTTTGAATATGTGCGGGGTTGTACCTTGTGACATTTATGGATGTGAACTGTTCCATGTCTCGGGTGGTATCGTGACTCTTAGCTTTGATCTTCTATAAAATACAACACAAATATTTATTGAGTACATTGTAAAGGAAATGGAAACATAATCTCTTGACCGTGCTGCAATGAAATATTTTCCATGTATTTTGAGGATTCATGAGTAGTATTTTGTAAAGTTTGGAAATGAAAACAGAAATACTGTGGCAAATGTTGTGTAAGACTGATGGTAAAATCTTAGCTTCTACTTTTGAAGCACGCACTTCACTTCACAATACTTCCATCAAGTTATAATGCCATCAGAACTATTTTTCTTCAGCCGAAGCAGTTGCAAAATCTATTAAGTAAGAACATTTATTTGTCCAGGTTTGCTTAAGTTTCATCACCTCAAAGTGGAAATCAAAAGCTGGAAAAACTTGGTCTGGAGTTGAACAGTACGACAAACATAATTCTAAATTCACCCCCACAGTGCTGCAATGTTTAAAAAAAAATACTGAGATTTAAGTAGTAGAAGTGTGGAGGTCTTGCTGTATTTTAAAGACAATCTTCTGCATTATGAGCCTGCACAGTGTGGTCTGCACTGATCTGTGGTGAGTACAATCGTAGGACAGCCCAGGCTAGAAGGGGACTCCAAAGATCATCTGGTCAAACCTTTAGTGGGAAGGAGAGCATAGAGAATGTCTTCTAGCACTCTATCCAATCACATATTTGAAAATTTCCAGTGATGGGAGCTCTGCAGCATCCCTGGGGAGGTTGTTCCAGTGAATGATTGTTCTTAAATTTTTTTTTATGTTGAGATGAAACCTTTCCCAGTGCAACTTGTACCTTTTGCCCCTTGTCTTCTCTGCATGTGTCCTTGTTAATAGAGAGCCTCTGTCTTCCTTGTGTCAGCCCTTTAAGTCCTGGAATATCATGATGAGGTCCCACTGAACCTTTTCTTCTCCAAGGTGGTAGGTGGTGGACCAAAAGCTTGCTGTTCTAGCTTGGCTTTTAGGGACAGGTTGTTCTATGCAGAAATTGTTGCTGCTGTCTGTTGAGAGTATATTTGGTAAGGAAAGAGTAACAATAGCATAATACATCTTTAAACACCTTTTGATCCTGGAAGATGAATATTACTGTTCTGTGTTTAGGCTTACAATAAAAAAGTACATAATCTTTATATTTCAGTATAAATTTGCTTTTATAAAGAGTAGTAATTGTGAGACTTCCTACAAAACTATCAGTTTCATACCCTCTCTTGGTATCATAGAATTACTTGAGTTTGAAGGGACCGTAAATACCATCTAGTTCCAACCCCCCTGCCATGGGCAGGTGTCTTGGTTTGAGATAAGCAACTGCCAACCCCCCCAAGCACAGAGAGAAAAGCCTCCCTCCTAACACCAGGGAAAGGGAGGAAAAGAGAGGGGAAAGAAAAAAAACACTTCAAACTGCATTTATACTAAATCTACATATATTTTTCACAGAAAGAAAGAGACAATTAGAAGAGAGTACAAATATACACTCACACAAGTCTACAACAACAAGTTCCCCACGTCAACTTCTTAACAAACACACAAATTCTACTGTCCTAACTACACATTACTTAAGAAGAAGCTTATTCCCCAGGGAGACAAACCCAAGCAGAAAGGAGAGACCCAGAACAACACATTTTACTTTCCTGAGGTACCCTGTGAGCCAGTGGTGGGCCTGGTCCTCTCCATCCCCCCTGGGACAGCATCGTGCGTCCTCTCCAGAGGAGGGCTGAGAAGCGACTGACTAAACCACTCCCACACGGGTTCCTACTTCCCTGGAGATGATGTCATAATGTGGTATGGAATACAAAATTACTGGCTACAAGAGGTCAGCTGTTAGCTCAGCCCAGCTCAAGTCAGCTGACAGCTTCGGCCCAGTCCAAACTCCAGAGCCCAAATCTAGGCCCACCTAGGTGAACCCATAACATTCTCCACCCCTTATTCCATACCATATTATGTCACTCATATCTTAGGTTCTCATGCTTAAACACTCTTTATTTTTCCAGGGCTGTTTCCCACCCCTCCATAATGTGGCTAAGAGTCCATTAGGATGGGGTAGATATTTCTGATGGGAACAAAGCAGGTCAACTCAGGTTATCTTATCTGATGGTTCATGTCTTTCACTAGGGTTACCATCCTCTCTTTAGGAGTCTCTAGTTTCCCACTGGGGTTAAAATAGTGTTCACAGTCAGATCCACCCCTTGGCCTCATCCACCTACAGGTGGTCTGAGGCATCATAAGCCCATCGAGCCAGGAACAACGCTCCCCCAGCCAGTCCAGGGTGTGATGTTCTTCATCGGCTCGGCTCTTGGGCACATCAACACTCACACGACGGGTTTTCAAAGATTCAACTCAAATGGCAGTGTCCCACCACACATCAACAGCTTACGCAGGCTTCTCTTCATGTCTTTTTCCTCGGTCACACAGAAGTACTACAGTTCACCATGTGACCCATCCCCCTTAGCAGCAGTCCTAACAGCTTTGGCAGCCTCGAAAGCAGCCCCGACAGCAGCACAAGCAAGCAGCAGAGGCAGGAGCAGCCCTGGCGGCCTGCCAGCCCTGGCTTGCTTGCAGCCCTGGCTCGGCTCGCGGCCTCTCACGGCTCGCGGCCTCTCACGGCTCGCGGCCTCTCACGGCTCGCGGCCTCTCAAGGCTCGCGGCCTCTCATGGCTCACAGCCTCTCACGGCTCACGGCCTCTCACGGCTCACGGCCTCTCATGGCTTGCAGCCTCTCACGGCTCACAGCCTCTCGCGGCTCGCAGCCTCCCCCGGCTCGCTCGCAGCCCTGGCGGCAGCCCCGCCAGCGACAG
>NC_092461.1:89125930-89163430 GCF_047495875.1 Pithys albifrons albifrons
TAGCTTGAGGAAATTCCTGCTGCTGAATAACATCCAGATTTTATGATTTCCAAATTTTTTCCCCATAGGGTGTTTTGTGTCTAATTTTTAATGCCTGAAGTCTTAATATTTAAACATAAAAGCAATCTACTAGATATATAATTCTTCTGTATACCTGGGTGTGCCAGTAAAATAACTGCAGGTGAAAGGAATGCAACAGCTACAGTAAAAGGACAGATGAAATTAAATAATCTTATCATTGGTACTTAATTGGGGATTTTGAGGATTTTGTTTCTGTTTTTTTGATCAGCTGTTTTCCAGAAATTTTACCAGTACAGCACACAAGTGAAAGAAAGTACATCTCTCTGGTATTTTTTTAAGTTAGTTTATTTCTTTTTTCTTTCCTTAGGACTTTAATGTTTTCATAAATGATGTGTGTGAAACTTGTGATTTTGAAGTCTCCTTGCTGTCTTCATTATGTTTATGTAGTTGTGTAGATTGCTCCATGTAGAACGATGTTTAGCTTTACTATCTGCAGAGCTGCAAGACAAATAGAAGTGTAAACAGAGAGCAGATGCATCATTTTACATAAGAAAACCTTGCTCCCACTTATCATACTTGAACTGACTGTGTTTGTACACCTTTAGCTCACTGACAGTATCCTTCAGAAAATGAATTATTGATCTTATACCATTTATAAGACATGGCTTATTGTAGACAAATGAGAGATAATTTCTAGAATTTCAGATCCACGGACTTATTTTTCTAGAACACCATCACTCCGTGTAATGCTGTACATTCATAGCACTTCAGCCACGGTCAAGGCAGAGACACCAAAAGCCCAGTCCTCCTCTTGGCTTTGTGAAAATTTCCATGCAAGTTCTTCATCAACAGACCATTGTTGTTTGAGAGCGGTGTGGAGATACCATATGGCAGTAAATGGCCATCTCAAACCTCATGCAGAAAATGGCTACTGTTTGTGATTAAAGCAATATGGTTGTCCAGTTTCTGACACAGTAAGCTAGTTTCTTTCCAGCTGCTAACTGAAAAAGGAAAATAGTTCTTGTGATTATGAAGTCAGTGTTACCCATTTATAACTATGTATGACTTCATCACTCATAGACAAACTCATGTAAGGGAATAATATTTTATTTCTACAACAAGGAAATTCTGTATTCCCTGAATTTTAAGCACCCTACAAGTAGGCAGATGTTACTATTAAAAAATGCGGTGCAGAACCAGTTTCTTAGACCACTGAAATTTCATCTTGTTTACTTACTTGTTGACATTTTTGCTTGGCAGTTTCCTGAGTATTTAGTAATAGAGTCAAGAGACAGCATGAGGGTAGAATACATAGAGGTACTAGCTCAAATAAATAGGTTTATTAATTATTTTATTTTATGGTATATGCATAGCAAGTGCATATGTACAGAGTTAGCTAAATACCCAGTTATGCCTGTCTAAGTAAATGAAAAGCATTAAAATACTTGCTATCATCTTGAACCTCTAAAATGTCTGATAGTTCGTATTTCATAAAGTCACACATCTGAGAAGTTGGCTTTTGCAAAACAAGCTCTCTGATTATCTGATATCCTCCGGAAGGTTAGGAGAGTTGTTTCCTATATTACTTAGGAAAAAATTTCTTTTTACAATTGAAAATGTCAGCATCAATTTAAAGTAACACTAAGCATGTGCTTGCTTTCTGAATATTATCCTCCTCCACCTCCCCTCCAACCACCCTGCTGAGGATCTGAGTGTGACAGTTTGATTAGATCATCAATCCTTACTGTTAACAGCACTTTTCCTGAACACCTGGGTTGCTAGGTCACATCTGAGTTTAGCTACCGTTGTTTTAGTGACCTAACGTGCATTCACCATGGCAATTTACATTTAGCCCTCAAATTAAAAGTTACCTTAGAACAACAGTTTGCTTTAAAATGACCTTTGTTCTCATGTGAAAGTTATGCTATATGATGTGATAAAAACTATAAAAGATGAAACAGATTTTTGTATTTGAGATGTGGTTACCTACTTTGATAGAGCTCTCACCTAAGTCTGTCCAACTGCTGTCTCGAAAACAAAGCTCAATCATGAAGACTTCTACTTAATTCTCTGTAGAAGAATTCTACATAGATTTTATCTCCCAATTTTGTTTAAATTGTATTATTCTATACTAAGTTAAATCATCAAATTTTTAATACACTTGTAACATTTTTATACTTTTTCTTTCCTCAAAAAGCTACTTTTGACTTGTCAGTTTGGTTTCATTCCTATTTTACCATTTATAGGGAAATTATCAGCAGAGGTTAATACCTAGCAACAATTTCAATGCAAATTGTTAAGCAGCAGACAGCAACATAAGCATGCTATAAAATGCATCCCTCTTCTGTTGCTACAGTAATCCTTTGTTTTTCCTCTGAACTTTCCTTTGCTGTGATGAGGAATATAGGGTATTTATAAAGCTATCAGAGCAAAATTCATGAAGCAATTAATTAAAAATCAATTTAGACGTTTCCTTCTGGTTTTGAGCAAACAAATAAAGGTTGCAATAAACACAAATGGGACAAGGTTATACAATGAAGGAATTAGCTTTTAGCCATAGATCTAAAGTAAGAATAGTAGTTAATGGAACTTGCTTCATGCTTTTCCTCGTGTCAGATGAATATGCTTTCATACATATTCTTAAATCAAATGTAAAGCTTCCTGTAACCTGCGTTATGATCATGTCAGGGAAAAAAAAATCCATGCTGTCTAATTTTTCACATCTATGGAATTAGATACCAAATGATTATTTCCATTAAATTGCTCAGGCATGAAAAAGAGATCTGAAGGCCAAGTGTAGAATTTAAAATAAAAATATTTCCGTAAGTTTTACATTTCTAATACTGGGGTGTTTCACTCCCCTCCTGTTGCAAATATAGTTTGAAATTAAAATACATTACATAAAATGCATACATTTTGGGGCCTGATCCAGTATCTAATTAAATCAGTAGAAAGTATTATTTGGCTTGGTATCATCAATGAAGCATAATTTTGCTTGTTAAGCAAAACTCTAATTAGACACTATATTTAAAAAATTATTTTGTATATATGCTACTGTTCAAGAATGTGTTTACTGTGTCCTCTGAAATATGTGAAGTGCCTACTTCTGTTAATCCACATTCAAAACATATGTCGTAGTGGCTTCTCAGAATTCATAATAAGAATAAAATTAAAAACATGGATAAATCTATGCAAGACTAAAAATTCTGCTGTACACATGGTAGATTATTTTAAATACTAATTCATGGTAAAATTCAAGATAAAAGAGTGTAAAGGATCTGATGTGCATAATCGGAATGTAGAAAATGCTGCTCAGTCTTCCATCACAGTGATGTAATAGAGGGTCAATAGGATGTTCACAGAAAAAGCTACCATGAAACAGGTAACATAAGTCAGCAACTCATTCAACAGCACTGCTTTATCAGTGATATTATGCAAATAGAAAATACTAGAACTTGATGAAAGCAAACTTGCTAAAGTCCTTAAAATATTTTGAAAGAAAATAGTTTGTAGGGTCTGAGTAATATGATATTAATTTGCATATATGTTTGTTTATATATTATCATTGTTATAAAACAGTGTCACTTATAACCATCTGAATCTATGCAATCAGAAATTTTTGAAAACTGAAACTTGGGGGACAACTTCCACATATTTCATATCTGCTCACAAGTAATGTGTATTTTTTTAATATTAGGAAGTTTATTCTGCCTCTTATTTCTTTTTAGTGTAATGTAATTTTTACTTCATTGCTTGCTGTTTTCCAGATCAGAGTTAAAATTGTTGAAATTTGAAATTTGGCTATAATAATCATCATTGACTATTGGTAATCACCTGTTGTGTGTGTTGCTTTGGATTAACAGATTATCAGTGTATTTCCCACTGTTTATGGAGACTTTGTAGGTGAAGATTATTCTTTGGTTTACAGCTGTTCTCTTGCACATGACTATGTTGGCATACATTCTGTTCTTGTTGGAACAAATCACATGTTTACATTTAATGCCAAAGAGTGCAAGATTTTTTTTCATGCACTGTGTGAAGGTCGCAAAGTGTGCTGTGGGGTAAAAAAGGTATAATAATCACTTACTGACTAAGAGAACATATGCATTAGCTAGAAAAACAGGAGAGATCTATAGGCTAAGTCCTGGTATATCATGATGCACTCACTGTTCAGTATAAGCCTGCACCTGGGGAGACAAGCATGTACAAATGTAGTCTTTATATTTATTGTACTGTATCTCTACTGAAAACATGTATTTATGCATAGCAGTGTGTCTAGTGCAAGGTATCTATCTATCTGTAATAGCCGAGTCAAGACAAGGCATTGGTAGTTTCCATGACCGTGAAGGAAGGCACAGTATCTCTTCCCATTGTTGGCATTGCTGGAATTCAAGGAAGTGAACCTGCGTTTTCTTCTTTGCTATTTTCAGTAAGATTGCAGGCAATGTCTTGCTTATGCAGGTTGTTTCAGATAAAAGCACATTTTTTTGGTTGTGTGGACAGAGAAATTGACTTGTGTGGAGAGTAAAATGCATTAGAAGAATGCATAGTGTTGTCCAACATAGTTGCAAAGTAGTCTAAAGCTAGAATGTTTTCAGCGCTCCTTTGTTTTCTAAAAAAATATTCCTTCCCATGGCCCGACCTCACTGTTCTTCAGGTTTCCCGTGGGGAAGACAAGTTGTTCAGAGAGTCCATGCAGACATGGATTCTGCTGCAGTTGTGTTTTCATCACCAGTGGTAGTCATCTGAGTGACTTGGGCAGTAACAACTTTTGTGTTTGATTTTCTTTCCACTTATGAAGTGTGTGTAGTAACACTTATTTCACAGGGGCTGATGAGAGCTTGTGAAGCATTGCAAATAGAACTATGATGAGTTTTTCTTTTATTGGAATGATGTGCTAAAACTAGTGTGGCTGTCACACTTGGAAAGGAAGAAATTTGATGTGCCTCTGAAATGCTAATCTGAAGGACAGGAACCACTGGAGAAGAGAAAGTGAAGATCTTTCTCCAAATAGGACTTCTGATCAAGCCTGAGACAGAAGCTCTTACGAATGTAACAGGAGTGTTAAGATCTGGAGAGACTCACTCAACAATTGCCAGGGAAGGGAATTCCTTGCAAAGGGTGCAGAGGCTTCCTTTTTTCCTTTATTTCTCTGAATCTGAGCAGAAAACAGAGCTGTATACGGAGTCAATCCAGTAGACTCTTGGTTTTATTTCCAGGTTAGGTTCAACTTCAGTCTGACATCAATTCTTTTGGTTTGTGTTGCACATAAGTTCAGCAAATGTTTCTGGTTCAATTCTGTATTGTGTGAAATCTTTTTGTGAAGACTCAGCCTTGGCAGAGTTCAGACCAAGGACTCATACACAGTCAGTACCAGCTGGCTATTGAAGGTTTTATTTTCCATTTGGGCTTGACTTAATTGTCTAGTTTAGCTGTTGAGAAGTGTAAATCAGATGTCGGATGCAAATGTTTTTTTTTAATTTCATTTCGGTTTGCTCTGGTTTTAATTAGCGTTGTTGTCCATGATGAATTTTACTCAGTTTTAAGAAATGCTGTAAATTTGGTGGTATATGTCTCTATTGCTTTGTTAGTGTGCATTAGCAGGCTGCCCTAGGCAAACACAGAATTCAATGGACTGAGGAAGAGACTAAAGTTGGTATTGATGTGGGTCAGAGGAGAATGCTGCATGTCCCAGGAGCATGGGATTTAAAAGAAGAGTATGGGGCATTGTTCACAAGGGGGAAAGCCATGCAAATGGCTCATTTTTTTTCTTCCTTGTTCCTGATGAGCCTTGAACTGTAATGAAAATACTGCATTTTACAGTAGAACCCTTTCAGGACGAATTCCAGTATAGTAACAAATCAGTATTATGTAAGGCATATAAAATACATGCTACATTTGCATTTTTGATCAGAATATAACTTACATACTGCAAAAGTTCATTTTCATAGGGAACACATTTAAAATATAGTTTGTATTTTTTACTTTTAAGTCAGGTACTAAATGTATCTGCTTTATGATATACCTATGTGTATATCTGCATTTTGTCTTCCTTACTGTGTGTTAAGTCACTTGTCACTTTTTGTACAAACTTTTGATTCGCAGTTACAAATACAGAAAGATGGGTGATGATTTTTAACTTCTTCAGATCCCCTTTCCCTTTCTAAACCTTGTCTTTTGCAGGTCTAGCATGGTTTTTTATTAGCCTCTGTCAGGGTTATCTGTCAACATGAAAGTCAGAGGAAGGCATTCAAAATACAAAAACATTGTTCTTTAATTCTATAGGTTTAGTAGAAACATTTTAGAATAGTCGCAAAATAGACAGCAGAGGGGGCCAGGCTCTCTACACACCAACCCAGTTGCTGTCAATTTGTTACAGTGATTTTGTTCTGTAACAGAGGTTCTCTGGTTAGCCCATTTAGTTATTATACTGTTTTTCTGTTCATGCACTTCCTGGGAAAAGCAATGGAAATTCAGGGGACTTCTTTTGAATATCTTTTATGATTCCTCTTTTGCATTTACTTAGGAAAAAATATAAAATGCACAAAATACATGATCATTACTTTTCTTATGACTGCTTTTTTCCTGTAACAGTACCATGACCGTGTCTTGAGAATGGAAAACCCCCCTGCAAATATGATGACCTTGTAACGCGGGATCACCAAACCATTTTCTGCATAGAAAAATCCTGATCTTTTGCCTCATAAACTATTGTTCTTCCAAAACAATAAATTATATATATCTTTTTAAAATTCTATAATTTAGTAGACAACATTTTGGTGCACATCCTTTTTCAAGTACTCTGTTACTTCCAGATACAACATTGATCAAAAAATACATATAAAATTCACATACTCTGATTTTCTGTTTGTCTTCCTGCACACATGCATGTGCTAGCAATATGTGTCATGAATGATGATGTCTTTCTGCACCTTGGTGTGCCAGTTAGTGTACAGTTCTTAACTGTTCTACCTTCATTAGGTCAGTATTTGTTATTATTGCCTTTGTAGATTGTTATCTTATTTTCCTGAAAAAAAACAGTGAGGAACATTCCTTTCATCTGAAAAGTGGTGTTACTTCTTAACCCCAAATGGTTGCTTGTCTTAGTTGTATAAGATGTGGAAGGACAGTATCCTTGCATCAAGTATTGCCACACAGGTGAACCAGTCAATTTCATAAAAACAGAACAAAATTACTAACAAGCCTCCTCCCCCGCATGAAAAAATACCCCAACAGTTGTACCTGGACTTGGAAGAATGGGCTCACTGTGACTACATCTTCAGCAAATGATAGATAATTCAGTATGTAGTTTTGTTATTTTCTACTTTCTTGTACTTGACTTCCTGCTTTTTTTAAAAAATGTAAATAGATCAAATGCAGCAAAATGGCATATGCTACTTTTTTAAGGTGGTGTAGAAGGTCATTTAGTTCCTTTTTCAGGAAACAGACATTCTTCAGCTAGAAACTGAATTCTGGAGTTTGAAGTTAGTAACAGGAAATGATAGGGCACACATTTTTCATTAAATGTATCTACTATATCTTACAGCTATTTTAAAAAACAGGTATGGAGTCAACATAGCAAGAGTGATGTACTGCAGCTGTCCCTGGATTAATGCAGTGAAGATATGACCTCTTAGGAACTGCCTGCTGTACATCCTTGCTGTAGTTCCCTTTCTTTTGTCAGTATGCTTTTAAAAAGCATAGGAATGGGGACTGCACTTCTGTTGAGACACATACATTAACAAAAAAAGGGCAGGAGATGGGCAATAAAGAATTGATTAATTTCTTAAGAAGGATCAGGGTTGTGAATGGCTATTGTGGCTTTTGGAAGAATAAAAGGAGAACGTCAGTCTTCTAGGTGTTACTGAACCTTGCATCACTGTATGTCCTCAGGCATGAGGAAGATAAGAAGAAATATTGAGAGGTTTCTTCCACTTCATGTCAATTGCTTAGTTCCAGGTTATAGAACCTTAATATGATCTGATTATTGTTCTACTAATATATAATGTTGCTCTTCTATGTTGAAGTTTTGTTTTAACTTTAATAAAAAAGTTATAAAAATAGAAAATTTATCTTCTACTGTAAAAATACCAGAAGAGTGCAGGTCATCATGCAAATGTAAGACAATGGCAGAATCATTGTAATATATATACAAAGGCAGTTCAGTAATGTCTCTCAGCTGGTACAGTGGAGGGTTGCTTTCTTCTCTGTGTTAACACTGAAACATTAAACAGAATAGACACTGAATTTTGGTGCTGTGCTGATAAACAAGTTGAACGTACAGTTGTACAGTGATGTATTGCAGTGTCCTTGTGTTTGTGAATGGGCTTCTGACAGAATCACAGGTAGGATTCTATATATAACCCTCTGTATGAGGTAGGCTGTGAACAGTTTCACAAATATTCTTCGTTGGTATACTGCTGGTGAAAAAATAATAAAAATGCAATTCACATCGGCTGCAGAAAATCTCTGCTGCATTTTCTGTAACATAGGCAGCAACTTCCAAAAATATTTATGAGTCTACTTTCTGATGAATGCTTGATATCATCCCTTAGGATATGATCTCTTGGTTGGATTAAAGGCACTAGTCCTTGCATTAAATGATGTTGGGTTTTTCATCCTAATACTCTTTATGTGTATCTCTTTTGGATGGTGGCTTCTTTTCTAGTGTTCAGCCTCCTTACGTTTCTCTTCCCTATGAAACAACTATTGGAGTTCACCAAACAAATTTCTAGACAATTTTTCTCCAACAGTTTTCAGGTTCTGAAAAATCCATTCATATCAAAAGCAGATTCCCTTTTCTGTGTGTGCGTGCACGTGCATGTGTGTGTGTGTGTAGTGTTCTTTATGTTGACCTGAAGATTTGATTTACTACTGGACCTGTGTAGCTGCTTAGGGGGTTGTATTCCCACTGTGCTGTTTACTCCCATGTTGTCTGATCCATCAGCAATTTAATTCACAGATAGTATCATAATTCATGGTGTAATAGATGTTCCACATTGTTTTATAGGGGAAACTTATTAAAGATAAAAATCTCATGTGGCAGTTGCCCTTTCAGCAGTTTAAGTTTTTGATTCTTGCTTTCCATCTTAAATGTATACTGATTATGCCTTGACACCTCTCCTGCTACGCATTCATTTTTCTGTGGTCTTTCTGACAGATTGACGTGAGACTGGTTGCTTTTAGCTCTTACTATTGCTTTCAAAGAACCTATTCTGGGCAGTAAGTTTTATTTCCTTTGGAGGTGAGATTAATTTACTGGTTGTTTCATCAAATCTTAAATGTTTTTCACAGAAAATTTACTACAAAAATTGACTGATTAGAAACCGTACTACTTTAGTTCTCAGAACTAAGGTCTGCCATGACCAGTTGTCCCAGATATTCTAATTCTAGTTCTGTCTTTTGTAGAGCTGTTGCAGATTATTTAATTATCAAGACTTCATTTTGAAGATAGACAGAATTAGAATGTGGTTTAAAGGCAAATTCAAATTATTATTCATTCTGCCTTCTTCTAAATATGCTTCTTTTTTGACACAGGAGAATTTTGAATTTTTTCTATGTATCAAATATTTCTACAGGAAATTATTTCGTATTTTGATTGTTTCTCTTCTGTTGGTATATTAAGTTGATCAGAAGCTTTAAGTATAGACTTTGATCATAGCTTTTGATAATAATGAATAAAATATTTCCAGAAGTCACTTACTTTTTAAAGCCAGAGGAATCCTAACATACTTTAAACCCAGAGTGTTTTTCAGAATAACTGATTATGTTACATAATATAAGCAGAAGTTGAGATTTGTTAGGAAAATAAGTATAGACTAAGACATGAGTTTAAATGAAGAGTCTTGCCGTGTCAAGTTTAACTGAAGCATTATTGACTGACATCTGAGTAAACAGAAGTTTGGGCATAATAAATAAGCAGAAATGTTGCTAAGAAACTTTCTGTTCCTGATACTGCAGGATAATGACTATAGGTGACACTTGTGATGAACTGAACTTTTCAAAAAGTTTTATAATTATTCGTTCAACTGTTTTCTAAAATGAACATCTATCATAGCCTTTTAAAAAGATGGGCCTGGAAGAAAATGCTATTGATCATCTAATTCCTTCTCCCAATTATAATTTATATGCAAACATAAATATTGTTCCCAAATACATCGTTACAATCAAAATAGTCTTGATAGATGCTTCTGTAACTTTTTTCTGAAAGTATCTTTCAAGGTGACAGTTCTGCAGCTTCCATGCTACTGCATAACTACACATGCTGAGACATGATGCTTTGTGAAGTTTAGGAAACATAAATTTATCAAGAACATATTGCGTAGTTTTAGATGGGGATTTGAAATTCATCAGAAGAAAGGTAGTTTTCCCAGTGACTTCCTATCAGAATGACTTTGCTGTCAATTTAAGAATTATTGCACTTACAGACTTCTATATATTTCATTTTCTGTATTCATAATAGCAATTTGTTTGAAGAATAATATTGCTGGCTTCAGAAATTTCTGGACAATATATTCCAGCTGCCACTTATCTTCTCCATGTGTAGTTTAGGCTTATTGCTAGGGGAACAGTAATCAGACATTTCTTCCTGTCCCCAGGGTCCCTTCTTCACATTGCTTCTCTGAGGACTGTTTAGATAGGATGCCACGGAGCTGACTTGCTGCATCAGGGATGGGAGGTCAATCTGCTCTGCACTCACTCTCACTTCAGGTGAAGATGGATATAGTCAGAGCAATGAGACATCGAGCCTGACTGCTTTTGTGGCCTCCTCTCCTCTTCTGTCCCTGGTTGAGCTGCCCTATGTATCTCCCTGTGGTGCACTAGCAGCATCACCCTGCAGTTCTGTTGTTCCCACCCCTGCATTCCTCCTAGAAATGTCACACAAGGAAATGCAAGGAATATACGCAGTGGAAGGAAGCAGAGGAGTAGAAATAACAGCCCTGTTTTGCTCAATGTAACTATTGAGTAAATCAGTGTAAAAGAGCAGTGGTGTGTGTGCTATTATCCTTGCTTGCTCTGTTGTGCTAAGGGGATTAGAGGAGAATGAGGGAATTTTTCTGAGAAACCAACCAAAAATGTAGCTCAGGTGTGACCAGGCTTTGAGCTAAATACTCAAATCCTTGTATGACCAAGAGGCGCAAGGCCCATGGCATATTTTTCAGATGGCCCAGATTGTAGGATTGCAGCATTCACAAGAGTTGCAATTGGGAGATCCCCAAAGTTCTGACTGTGCAATGAGGCAATGCTGGCATGGAGCTGACTCTCAGGGTAAACTAGTGTTGGCAACTTCCATAATCACATCAGCTTTACTCCCTCCAGTCTGACTTCACTGGAAGTCTCTGTGCCATCTCACACCTGACCAAGTTCCAGTATAGTAACAAATCAGTATTATTTAAGGCATATAAAATACATGCTACATTTGCATTTTTGATCAGAATATAACTTACATACTGCAAAAGTTCATTTTCATAGGCAACACATTTATAATATACTTTTTATTTTTTTACTTTTAAGTCGGATACATTGGTGCTGTCCTGGGTTGAGCTGGCAAAACACCATCTGTCCAGGACAGAGTGAAAAGGGTTCCTCCTCCCCCCAACCAGCTAAGGGGAAAAGAAGAGGGAGAGAGGAAAAAAAACTTCCAAAGCCAGGTCTATGCTGAAACTAACTACTTGTATTTATACAGAAAAGAGAAAATTAAGAGGATACTACAATATAACACACACTTACACAAGTTACATATATACAAGGAATAACTTCCCACTCCCCAATTAATACAAAGCCCATTACTCTAAATTCATAAGCACTCCAAAAGACACTCAGCAAGAAAGAGAAAGTATAACAACAAAATATTTCTACTTCCCTGAATGCAAACAAAATGCAAGCAGAGGCAACAGGAGCAGGGCCTAGCATAGTAGAGGAGCTGCTAAATGTCTTCCTCTTAGTGCAGCCATGATGGAACTAACCAAGCCACTCCCACACACTGGATTTTACACCCTTTGAGATGATGTAGTATGGTATGGAATACAATATTATTGGCTGGAAGAAGTCAGCTGTTAGCTAGCTCAGCCCAGCTTAAATCAGCTGACAATCCTAGGCCTAGCTGAACTTTAAAACCTAAGTTTAGGCCCACCTGGCTAAACCCATAACAGGTGCTTAAATGGTCTGTGAGCTGCATGGGGTTGAGGAGCAACCCGCTGGTATTGCCTGTGGTAGCTGGTCAGAAAGGCTGTACAAGTTGTTGAGAAAGAGAAGTACATACACAGAAGTTCGTTTGGTTTGCATATTCCCTTGCACCCCCATTCTGTCCTTCTCACAACTGTCCTCGAACAAAATGAATGAATATGATGTGATTTCTTATGATCAGTTGCAGTATTTCTTTCCCCTTGGGTTCTAGTGAGATGAGAGCATCAGTTGCATTGAAAGAGTCACTCTCTTTCTCCCTGGCTCTACATAGTCGATCCTGCATTTTTCATTGGTGCCTCCAAGATAAGTTCAGTTTCTAACAGCTGACAGGACATGACGTGTGCGTGGCAGAGCAGTAGCACAGAACAGTAATGGGACAAATACTGAAACAACAGTAGTGATAAAGAGCCATGAACAATAAACAAAGCTAAGTCATACTAGAATTTTTTTAAGGTTTCCATACAGTAATGTTTTATGTAATGTAAAGTTTTCAGAATTAATTTAGTGCTACACCTCACAAAAATTATTTGATGTTGCTTCATGTGAAAGTTGTTGAATATATTAAAAAGTAATTATAGGGGCAGTGAAGGGTAGGGCTAAACCAGTCATTTTAAGGAATGTGTCAACTAGGTGTTTCTAGGATTGCCCATGCAAGTAAATCAGATATTTACTAGCGATCTAGGAGAAAGATTGAATTGTACATTAATTACATTCACAGATGGTCAAAAAATTAGGGTATTCAACAAATACAGAGAAGGGTATAATACAGAAGGACAGGGAGACATTGGAAAGATGAGGACGAGTTAAAATTAGGTGCTCTGGAAATATGTAAACAAAGACATCTGAAACTCTGCAAAATATGAATATTCAGTGGTAGAAAAAAGTGTGTAAAAGGGGAAGTTAAAAAAGGTAGACATGACAATGGAAACTGATTAGTAATGTAGTTTAAACAAGACAAGCATGTAGAAGAGCAGAATTAAAGTTGTGTGGGCAGCCATTGCATAAGCATAATTGTCCCTGAGGATGTAATTGTCTTTCCTTTGACCTTGCAGTGCAGGGGCTGCTGGGTTGCATTAAGTTGCCCTTAGGAAGAAACTTTGGCATTTTATACCAGGTGAATCACCTCAGCTCATTTCTGTATTTTAAGGATGGATCTCGATCAGATGGTATTTAATGTCTTACAGCTAGAGATGTAGTTTGTGTTGAATCAACTGAGCCTTGTCAATTTGTTTTCAGGATCTAAGATCAGCTAATCAGCTTCCCTGTGACTGCAGGTATGCGTAGAAAAAAGGTACAAACTGTGGGACCAACATAGTCCAGTGAAAGGGTTTAACAGGAAATGGTTGTGTGTTGTAAAAGCCAGATAGACAATGTGAGGAAATGGGCTCTTACAATGCTGTGAGCACCACCAGAGTGGTGAGCTGGATGGGTAGGGATTCTTACAACTACCCACCTTCCAGGAGTTTTATACCAGAATGGTTCTTTTTTCCCTGAAAAGTATGGGAAAATCTCGGTAGATCTTCAGGTATAAACAATCCAGTGCAGAAGATACTGGTAAGCAGTACAGGGCACCCTGAACTTTGAGAAAGGAGAAAAAGCACTTCAATCCATGTGGAGTAGATGTGCTTGCCTTTCAGCTAAATTAGGGTTTGGTGCTTAGACTGAAGGGATTTTTATAGTCTGTATCCTCAAATGAGAAGCTATCTGTCTGAAGTGTGTTTGTTTATGGGTTTTAAGTTAAAATTACTTTTTACCATTTGATATAAAATTCTGTATTTGTACCTTGCTTTTGCCTGTGGGCAGGAGTCAGGTGTGTTTTCTTCATCTAGTCATTTTGCATGTTGTTCTGTGAGATCAGGTTTGAATTCTTCCAGAAAAAAAGAAGAAAGGTTGCTGTTTTATTCTTTGATTAAGGAATGAGTCTTGGACATCAATATAAAGTTCTGAGCTGGAAATTATTTCCTCTAGTCAAAAAGAAGACTTTGTTGTTGGACGGATGGAAAATCCGGATTATGTCAGCTTGAGAAGGCTGCCATTTTATGGAGCAGGTGCCCAGTAACGGGAGCGCAGACACTTGTTTAATAGCAGAACATAGAAATTACCCCTAATAAAAATTAAAAAGCATTGCAATGGAGTAACATTGCATTCCAGAGGCAAGGCTGGCCCTAGCCTGTTGAGGCTTGTCATTTCTGAGAGTCAGTTTGAGAGGCAGGCAAGCTGGTGAATGTTCACTCATCTGTCTAATATTGACACATTGCCAATATAAATAAAACAAAACAAACAAAAAACCAAAACAACGAGAGAAAAAAAAAGCCATGGAAACATCTCTGCAAAGGCACTAGCAGGAGGGGGTTTTTGGTTTTTTTGTTTGTTTGTGGGTTTGGGGGATTTTTTGTTGTTGTTTTTAGTTGTTTGGTTGGTTGATTGTTAGTGGTGTAGTTTTGGGGTTTTTTTTAACTTTACTGGAAAATCATTAATGATTGTGGGGATCCTCTTTTTCTCATTACATGGATATCCTCTTCATGACTGTGCAGTCACTTTGGTCTCTTCCATTTCTGGCTGAATGTTCAGTGCCTTAAAGGAGTTTTCTAAGTGGGTTGAAAATTGACTGAGATGCTCAGCAATTCTCTTGACAAATTTCTTCAACTATTTAACTACTGGTGTATTGGCAAAGCAATTATGTGGCTGTGAACTGAAACAGTCTTCGTGTTACAATGCTGACGTGTTTAGATCTCCTAAAAGCACATGCAGTTTCACGTGTTTTCTTCATCAGTGCATTCAGTTCTGTGGTAACAGATACATAAAATGGATGTGTGGGATTGACAGTTCTTCCAGGTAACAAATGTCTTCTGCTGCAGCTGGGACAGGAAACATTCCTACAGTGGAAGACAAAGTAACGCATCATCTCAAGAGGCACAGAGTAAGGGGTTACTCTCTGCAGTTTGTCTGTTATTTACAACCAGAGAGTTTAAGAATTTATGTACCACTAATCATCCAAGTTTCTTTAGCATAGTTTCTTAGTCTTCATATAACTTCCTTAACTAGTTTTGATGATCTTTTTTTGAGATGTTGAAAACTAAAATGCGTCTATACTTAAATACAATCTCACTGTACTACCAGATTTTGATCCTTTTAATTTATCCTTTTAACTTATCACATGAGTTTATCATAAAATATACACATTCTGGAAAACACCTCTTGATTCCTGATAATGGTCCTACACTTTTTTAGACATTATTGGTTCTGAATGCATTTTAGCTGTTTTGTAAATATATGAGTCTGTTACACAAAATAGGTGGACAGAATGGGAGGAGGGCAGAAGTCACATGATTTCGTTTCTTGATGTTGTATGTTGAGAATCTCGGCTAACAAGAACAGTTTTGCTGAAATGGTACATAAGGTGTACCAATCATTACTAAAATTAGCAACTGGCCATATCAGTTAGTAGTTGTTTAACTTTCCTTTATCAGTCACTGTCTGTATTAGCAGCACCCAATGGGAGACTGTGGCAGCTGCTGCTCTTCTAGGAAGTCAGTCTTTTAGGAAGTGGTTTATAGGACTTGCTGGGTATGTTTGTTCTGGCCTGTGTGATGCCCCTGGAAGTTTCCAGTAACTGGTTCAGAGAAGGACTTACAGCTCACGACACTTCAGTAATCAGATACGAAATAACTGGTTCAGAGGGAGTTGTTTCTCTGAACTCCAGTCTACAGTTGTTATATACTTGATTCACCACTTTATTTCAATTATTCTTTCAAACTGTTTTGCCCAATTTCTCAGTGATTTAGCTCCACCAAAATTAACACAACTGTAAGATCTGAATCTGGTTTTTTATGTCTTTTTTTTTTTAATTCCCTTATTTTCAGTAAAGGTGTTTATGTTACCCATTAAATGTTTTAAACATTTTCTAGAAATTCATCATATATTCTTTTGGTTTTGGAGGAGTATGTGATGTTATTGTTCTTATTGTTGTTTAAAAGAGTAGATCTTAATGTTACTTCTTCTTAACGTTTCTTGCTCTTAAATTTTCACCAGAGTCAGACTCTGTAGTGTTTCTCCAAGTTGTATGTGAAAGAAACTCATCCATTGCACCCCGACATTTCCAATTCTATCAGGTTTTGTAAATCTATGTAAATCAAGAAAGCCAAGTCCTAAGAAAATAGTGAAATCTTCTGAAGAATACCATGTTGCCACCTTTTACTAATTTATTCCTGCTATGTACTCTTTAAGAACACTCAAATGTCTGTCACTGACTAAGGCCTTAGGCACACTACTCCAGTAGTTAAGGATGCATCTTGCCTCTTACAGGCAGTGTCAGAGACAGCAATATTTACATTTTTAGTTAGACTACAGCTTAAAACACAGAGTTACATATGGAGTATGCATACTTGGCTAAAAAATGCCCATTTTATTAGGTGTTAGTGGTGTATATGTGATCAAACTTTGTGAGTACTTTTCATATGAAATAATCTGAGACTGTTATGAATAGATGCTGTGCTAGGACTGGGGTTTTTGGAGTAGGATTTGAGTTCAAATTCTTACCAGAACAACAGCCTAACTAGAGGAATAAGAACTAGTGGACTGAGATGTTCTCACCTGTTCAGTCCTATCAAAATGCTTGTGTTCTGGAAACTTCCTAAATTTCAAAAAGCAACTAGGCTCACAGCAGTTGTAGGATTAGAGTTTGCCTGTCCTGCTGTGCTGCTCAGGCTGAGGGGACAACCAGCTGCTGGAAAGCACTTCCTCACCTGCAACTGTGTCTTAAACCTCGTGGTTGCTCTAGTAGTATGTTTCTACCACCACTGGGAGATGATTGACCTTCCCCCCTCATCACTTGTGTTCACTAAATGGGGCCCATAAAACAACCTTTTTCAGTAACGTGTTGAAAGTTTTTAAGTATTTGAGTGATTCCTGCATGTGAAAACACCACAAAATCATACTAGTGACAGCTTTCTTTGACCACGGTACTTGTTAGCAGAGTATTAACCTATTTGGACAGGCTCGCTGGGAAAGACTCTTGTTGTATTGCTTCTGAGCTCTCAGTGCATGTTGGTACAGTTGAATACTATTAACATAAATTTCCTATTAAGCCATACACATGTTAAGGTAAAATTCAAAGAAATTTGCAAATGTGGTTTGTAACAAGACAGTAAAATACTATTAGAAAATTATTTTGTGCTCAAGAAATTAGCTTCCTTCACAGCTGTTTTGTATAGGGGATTTTTCTGCCATGTTCCTGCACCACCAGGGACTCCTAAGCATTGTGCTGCAATATTATTGCTGGAGCTTCTCATGATCAGAGCCTGGTATTATAATCATAACTTATTTGCTGGATGTAAATGGATAGTAGCTGAAACCAAATTTCTTTTCACCTGTATAATCAAAAAATATTATTTGGATTCCTAGAGGTGAAAGGAGGCAAGCTGAAACTTCATCTTTGAAGAGAAAATTTCAGAGGCACTTTGTCACTGTCATGTCGTGGTGCAGACATCTGTCAGACTCTATTACAAATCCAACTTTCTTATTCGATGAGTTACTCAATTTGCAAATTGAGACCTCTCTGCTTTGTTAAAAATTATCACTGCTCATCCGAAAACCCTAAGTGTTTAAAAGTATAAGATGACAGCTTGAACGCTTGGGGATGTGGACTGTCCTTATAAGGACAAATTACCTTTCTGGATGTCACATTTAAATGTTTGCCTGCCTATCATCTACAGGGAATTTAACATGATAAATCTTTTTAGATCTCTGAGAGCTGAGGAATTGTAAGTGAAATGCAGGAAAGGGGTTTGAAGTTCAATTTTTTTTGTGAGCGCCTTTTACAGAGTAGGCTTCAAACGTCTCTGCCAGTGCTGTAACTGGAAGATACTGCTTGAGGTTGTCCCCTTTATTCAAAAATATGAAGCTGTTCTCTTCCTTTTCTATTTAACTAAGGAATATTTTCTGGTTACTACATATTTTTACTAGGCTGTTTTGTAGCATGAACCAGGGTAGATGAACCTAAAGATTAAAAGGTTAATTTTTCACTTGTGTGACAAGCATACAAAGGTGTAATTGTGGAGTGGATCTGGCCCATCATTTCAATATGCCATTTTGCAATTTCATTGTCAATCCCAGTAGTATTTGCTGTTCTTATGGGAATGAAGATATATGTGGCTTTTTATTATTTACAATAAAAATAGGTGTTGATGATATGGATGCTCCCATGGCAACAAAAAATGTGTTTTCTCATTCTCATTTCTTTGATTTGTGTATATTTTGGTGTTGCTTTTCTTGAACTTTTCTTGAGATAAATTATAACTTTTAGTAGTATTGATGTAATTCTTGATGAATATATCCCATTAGTGAGGTGCCATTCTGATTCCATCTAGTGCTTTATGATAATTTTATTTAGGAAACAGGTTTCTTTCTGAGGAAAACATCTTTGCTCTCCAAAAATTCTATAACCCATTGGGAGATATGAGGGCCACATCTTCAATTTTGCTTGCTGCCATCCTTTTTAGTCTAGCTTCAAAACTGAATATTTTCTAAGCTAATTACTGTCTTCAGCTCTGTGCCAGCTGTGGTTTCTTCCTTCTTGACTGGAATAAAGGACTAGAGGAAGCTGCTTTCATAGGCATGAAATATCCTTGGGTTTGGCTATTATGGAAAAGAAGAGCACACAATAGGTTGCTTCTTTCTTTGGAGATATCAGAGGTGCAAGTGTTTAAACAGCTTTATAACTCTTCAGTACCAGTGATGCTTCTTAGTCTCCTATTAAAAGAATTTGGCAAGAGATTGGGGAAGGGATGGAAATGAAATGGTTGATTGGTGGTTGGTATTTTTACTCTCTAGGCTGTTACAGCTATTGTCTACTGGCCATAGCACAGTGAGCTATTTCAGAGTTAACTGTAGAAAATCAAGTTACTCTGGATCACTGAATTTGATATGAAGTCTTGCATGCTAAGCAAAAACCTTTAGCAGATCTGGAGAGGACCTTACCTGCTCTGCCTGTAGCACATTGTTCTGAAACTTGTGCTGGGTGAAGCTCGACTGTGATGCATGGCAGACCAAGAGGCAAATACTGATGGGTGCTGACTCAAACATCCCACCTGCCCCATACCCTGTCTGCATGGATACCAAGGCTTTTTGAGTTTCACAGGCACTTCTGCATGTGATCCTGTGCCAGCAGAACCGGTGTCTTGCATGGCAGTCCCACAGGCCTGTGCCCAAGGACCCGAGGTGAAGGGAGTCTCCATCTGAACTCCCATCACTTCTATGGGTTTCTGAGAGGACCCCTTGCAGGTTCTGGAAATAGTCCATGTTATAAAGTGAAGCATGTAAGAGGTTTGTGACAAAACACCAAGAGTCTATGACTAAGAAGAACTTCTGTGGTGGAGGAACACATCTTTGCACTACTGGAGGCCACCTGCAGACAGGTGTTCAGCCTATCGAAGAGAAGCCTTCAGCTGAAAGGCTTAGTGTGCTCAGCCACGTCTGCTTCCAGATCTCTTAGCACTGTCACCTTCCACTAAGCAGTGAGTGTCACTTCCTTGCTCTGCTTAAAGATACAAAAAAATAAAGCAATTCAATAGCACTGAAAAAGAAGGCAGAACAGGTTACTTGCTTGTGTTGATCATGTTAACTTCTTAAGAAAATCAGTACTGAAAAATTAAATAGTGAGAGAAATGAAGTAAGTGGCATTCCCGATACGTTGAGTCCTAGTAATGTGAAGAGCATGTCACATCAGCTATGATTGTTTTGGGTTTGACAAGATTGTGTGAAAGCCAGAAGACTCACTGGGACATTTTTCTTAACTGGACCTGCAGCTTACAAATCTGGAGGATATCATGGTAAAAAAACAATGCCCACCTGTCCTCCCTAAGTTACAGTCTTTAAACATTTGGCTGAATACTACTCAAAAACTGACTTTTCTAAGGTTGGACAGCGTATGAGTGACAGAACTGAGACTAAGCCTAATTCCTGTCCACCTTTGTACTGCCTAGTCCATTGATGCACCCTGCTTCCCTGTAAGTGATTAATGGTATAATAATGCTTTCCCCTGTGCACTAGCATATTAGCTAGGAAAAGAAACCCAAATACTGCAAGAGCAGCCAAGGCTCTGTTCAGTCCTGCCACTGTTTGAAAATGAAAACAGATGTTGCAATTCATTTCAAAGAAAAAAAAGTATGTTTGGAATTGTATCAGAACATCACCATCTTGTGCTCTGGGCAGTTTGAGAAATATTTGGTGTCCTGGAAGAATTAAGAAGCATAAGAGATGGAAAATACTAAAATACAGGTGTCCTATGGGTGCTTACATATTAGTTTGTTCTGGAAATTCATGGGGTTGGGGTGGATATTTAGGAGGTGGAAAACTATGACTTAAAATGAGAAGCAAAAAGAATGCTAAGCATTAAGAAGAGTGACAGAGGAGGAGACACTCAAAAGGAAAAAAGGGGAAAAAAGTGCAGGGAGAAGGGTAGCAGAAACAGTTGGCCCAGTGTAGCAACAACCTATTGAGGAAGGAGAAGAATAGGTACTGGAGACCAGTGACCAAAGGAAGTACAAATATTGTTTGTTCAAGTCATCATAATTTTGATTTTTGAGGTCCAAAATTCCCTTCAAGATTGTGCTACTCACATAGAGAGAAGGGAAATTTCAGCTCTTTTGCACAGAGAACATGCATATGCATGAATTTTTCTCAAATTCTCTTGCTCTCTGATGCTGCAAACAGAAAAGCCTAAGTATGGTTTGGTTTTCATATATTTCTACACATATGCCATAGTTTTCTAAATTACTTTTTTATTCTGCAAACAATGTAGGTGAGGTAGATGAGCTATCTTCTTCAGAATTCTAAAATAAAATATATTTTGTTTCTGTTATTTGTAAAGCAAACATGTAATTTCCCAAGTTATTATATGCCTTTAATTTCAAAATTTTCCTGGACTCCATGACTTGGTTATTTTCTGTACTTACAAAATAACGTTTCTTTGGTTTGTTTGGTTTCTCTGTGTGTGTGCAGTATTGGAACTACCACTTTAAAATGTCTAGTTTTCCTTCTAAAATGTTTTACTAGCTTATTTCAGGGGAAAAAGTATAAGCCTCTTTTTTCAAAGAAATAGATTTGATTTCAATGCCTGTAAATTTTTTAACATATACAGTTGAGTCAGCTATGTAGAGTATCATGGGCTTCTGTGCTGACACTAGTCTGAGGGGGAAAAATGATATCACAAGAATGGAAACAAATGTGTTCTCTCACTCTGATCATGAAGCTTTTAATTCCACACTTGGGAAAACAGCAGGATTTACTGGGGTCAGTTGTACTCCACTGGGATATGTATTATTAAAGTGTGTATATATGTGCATATAAGTGTTGCAGGGAAGAGTAGAAGGTCAGAACATACTTTGCAGTTTTATTACATTGCATTAGATTTACCTTTTAAAACTTATTTGTTCTCAAAATCAGACATAAAACACACACTCCCCGTCCTCAGCACATGTATTTACTTGATAAATATTTAAATAGTTGCATTTACCCTTCAAGTACAGTATGTATGCTTATTATGAGAAGGAATAGGAAAACAACCATGCAGGGTTTCTTCATTTAAAAGTTACTTTTACTGTTTTTCTCTTCTTGGACCTTATGTACTTTAATTTTTATGACCAGTTTAGGAACTCACTTTCAGGACACTTCTCATGGAATTTATCCTACTGTGCCTATATTTGTGTGTGACACTTGACCTGGATTTCCTTTTCTAATTCATTACCTTGCATACCTGCCACTGGATGGAAACTGGGCCTGACTCTCTCTTATAGAGCAATTTCATTATGTTGTGCTGCCAGATAATCAGTGTAGCCACCTGCAAGAAAATAACTTTGATATGACTGGGGTAAAAAAGCTCAAGTGTGGGTTGGAGGAGAGGGCAAATGTAGGAGCAAAGACTGTTCTGGGGTACGCTGGGGACCAGCCTGACGTAAGTTTGCAATGGAATCAGCAAAGCACAGAAGTTACTTGAAAACAACTTCTATGCAGTCGCATTCTCCTATTATCTTGTGCTTTGTTCTTGAAGGTGATAGCAAAAGTGAGAGCTTGTGTGCACTGAAATTCAGTCTGTTAAAATAATTCAATACTTAGGATCACTTCTGTGAACATAAAGCTGTTTAATTGCAGCAGTGGGACTGCTCTCAAACTTCATGCTCACATCTTCAGTAGCATATTTGAGAATGTAATATGAAATAGCCACTGCAGCTTTATTTGCATGCTCTTCTGTATTTTAATTTAGATTACTATGGAAGGAACATAATCATTTTAACATACATGTTAATTAAGACTGGACAAAGGTGAAAGAAAATGTAATATAGACTAGAGGTATAAATGGCAGAAGGATCCCACTGCTCTGTCCTTATCCTGTGTTCTTCATTCTGCCTGCAGGATTTGAGCCTCAAAAGGAAATGATAAGGAAATAGTTTTTTTAAATTTCAAGGGTTTCTTTCCTACTTCCTGAACAGTTTGCACTGATTGGATTGCAGCCTGAAGTTTCTATTTTAGCTGCTGTTGCTTTGAGTAAAACCATTACTTTTTATAAAAATGTCAATTCAAAAGATTATTGAAGTCTGGCTAAAAAAAAAAAGATAAAACTTGCTGCTTGCTGTTGTTTTGCATGGGATTCTGTGCTATGGAAACTGAGTGTAATTTTATTGGAATTATTTTAATTGATATTAATGAAAATTACATCTGTGTGTAAAGGGAGGATACAATTCCTTAAAGGGTCTTAAATTGTCCTGTTGCACATGTGCAATTTCCATTACTCTTAATGGAAGTTGCATTTTTCTCAGTGGGAAGAATGAATTTCTTGGGATCAAATTGTGGATGGCCTTTGTGGAAGTGGGAGCATAATACTTTTTTGGCATGTGCATTTGCAGTGCTCATAATGGGGGTCAGAGTCCTAAGCCAAGGAATGGGCAGAGCTTGGCCCAAGTTACTTCTCCCCTTCGCCCAGCTCATCACCTGCACTTGCAGAACTCACTGCCTTTCTTAAGTGCTCTGCCTCCCATTTCTGAGCTCTTGAAAGGATTCTAGGAACTCTAACCTGAAGGGAAACTCTAGCTAGGCTCCTCATCTTTTAGAAACCACTGATGAACCCTTAATGTGTATGAAACTGCAATTCCAGAATGAGTTATTTTCATTTTTAAAACATTCTCTTAATATTTTAACCATGTTGGCAGTTACAATGAATTGTAAGAGCGAACTTAGAGAAACAATTAACCTGGTGTATGAACCTTGGGGTAAAGATAATTCAGCTCTTTGTACCCTTCTTATATGCCCAACATCAAATTCATGTTACATAACATGTTTTTAGATATTGATAGATCTTAATTTTTATGATTCTGATATCACTATATCACAATGTTAATCTAGCCAGAGTAAATACTCCAGTCAGAGTAAGATAGTCTAGTTGAAGTAAGTAGTTCAGTATTTTTATTTTAGTCTTCATTACAGAGTTATGTAACTTGCCTGAATTAGGAAGGTGCTTGGTCTCAGGCAAGAAATAAAATAGGAGTTTGCAACTTCTTTGACCAGAAATGGTAGAGTGGAAAACTGTAAATGACTGAAGAAAATAATGTAATCCATTACTATGACATTTCCTGGTGCATTTGTTTTGTGAAATCAGTGGTTTGATTTGATCTTTAGGGACTGTCCTGTTTACAAAAAAAAAACAAACAGTTACAGAGTTGTATAATGTCTGATAAAGGGTGAAGATTTTTGAAAACTCCTTTCTTTCACCACAATTTCTGGGTTTTGTCAGTGTATATTCTGCGCTGATGGATCTAAGCATAATTCAATCACAAAGACTGCAATTGTAACTCTTTCTCCTAATTTCATTGTTTATGGAAATATATTCCTTGTTGCAGTAATATGCATGCTGAAGTATCAGCATGTAGGGACAATGGATTGAGTTGAGGGATTTGCTGATTTACTCTGAAATATTTTTTGTAGTGTTTATAGAATAGAAGTTGGTATAGCATTAGAATTTCAGTCAGCCCAACCATTGGCAGTGATTTATAACCAGAGTTTTATACGAAATTGGGAATTAGGGGAGAAACATTATTTTCTAGTCAAGTCAAGCAGCTGCGTTGTGAAGAAGGGGTATTTCTTCTTGACTTACACCAAATTCGTGTGCATCAGAAACTCCAGTCTGAAGGAGCTTATAATTTTGGCAGTAATTGCCATTAAAATTCTATTCCTACCTGTTAAAATGATGAGAGGAAAATGGAAGATAAACAGATGCTCTGACAGTGTAGAGCCTGATAGATCCTCAGATCCCTTGTAAGGCACCAGAAGTTCTCTCTTTAGGGCTTTCAAGAGTGAGAGCTTTTCTTGCATTTTTTTTCCCTCGGTGATTCTGTATTTAAGTATTTACCTGTCTCACCAGTAAGCCACGAGGGCATTTCTTTACTGGTGCGTAATGAATACCAGTGCTTTTA
This sequence comes from Pithys albifrons albifrons, assembly GCF_047495875.1. NCBI lineage: Eukaryota > Metazoa > Chordata > Aves > Passeriformes > Thamnophilidae > Pithys > Pithys albifrons. The sequence continues at coordinate 89,150,602 of NC_092461.1, forward strand.
GCTGTTGTTTCCTACCACTCTGCTGGGAGCTGAGGAACTTTACCGAAGACCAGCTGTATTAGTCATCTTCCTCACTGGCAGAGTTGTTGCCACTGTCAGCATAGCTGCTTGGGTGCTATGGGGTGATAGCCCCGGTGAGCTCTTGATGAGTTGAGGGAAATGCCTCAGCCCCTGGAGGGGTGCTCCCAGCACCATTGTCAGAGGACAAGGAAACCCAACTTTGGCTTTCCAAAAGTGCCAAAGCCAGATTGACAAGATTAACAAAGGGTGGAATGTTGTGGAAATGACATGGCCCATCTTTGCCACATCTTTTGGGAACATGGGGAGCCAACCTTCAGGCCTATGTCATTTGTCTACCACCCCAAAACCAATTATTAACTAAAATCACTCAAACCACCTAAGAAAAAGAAAGTATAAAAGAGTTTGAGCATGAGCAAAAATGGGGGGGAAATGCCATCATCTCTGCAGGGGTAGCTGAGAGGACTTGCCCTGTCTCCTTCCACCTCTTCGGACAATGTAGGGACGAGAAACAATGTACTCTTTATACTTTATATCTCGTGTTTGCATTCTTTCAACACCTATTTCTTCATACTTGCTGTCTTATGTCTTATACTATGCTTATTACTTTATAACTTAAAAGGTAACTTAGACCCTTATATTATGCTTTCCCTTTTATACCAAATTCACTGGGCCATATCTTTACTCTATAGGCACATTATTTACTAACTTTTTACTACTTTAATACTAATTATAACTTGCCTTACACCTCCTAACTTACTAAGTGTATATCTTACTTTATTTTGGTTGGTGTGTTCCTTTAAAGTGTGTAGTTCTTTTTTTAACGTGTGTGTTAATGGGAAACAGCTATATCCTTTCCTTTTGCTTTGCATTACAAAGTAAGTTGTGTGCTGTTCATTTAGTTGCTCTGTGTTACCGACGGGGTTCTAGATTTGTGGTTTAGGTTGTTGTGTTTCTGGTTAGTAGTTTTCTGTTGTTAGTTAAGTCCTTTGTGGGGGATCTGTATTGAAACTTAAATTTGGTGTGCTTGTCTGTAGAGTGTGTTTTGTGCTGGGTTCATAAGACTTTGATTGTTCTGGGGATGCTTGTAGATAATACCTTCATAGTGAAAGTTTTCCCTGGCTAAAGTGTGGTCCTCACAGGAAGGTCCAAGACCCTTTCAGTATGTGTCCTGCCCAGTATCAGGCAGGGAGTTCTGGGTTCATAAGACTTTGATTGTTCTGGGGACACCTATAGCTAATAACTTAATACACGCAGGACAAGAAATCTTTGCATTCTGCCCCTCCTTTTCATGTGACAGGTGCAGAGTAGCAGAACCGGTACCCTGTGCTGGCACCGATGCCCATCCAGCCCTCCTGCATCCCTAGTGCATCTGCTCTCTGTGCAGGCATGAGCAGAGAATGGCTGAATTCTTATGTTCCTCCTGGGGTGGTTGGATAGAAATAGTAATTTTTATATATATATATATATATATGTAAGAGCAAAGGAAGCAGTTAGCAATTATGTGTTCTAATACTGTGTACAGAGATTCAACACAAATATGAGAGGAAAAATATTCAAATATTTTGAAGTACAGCTGTGTGATCAGCAAGTATACAGCATGGACTTACCAAAGGCAGATCTTTCCTGTCTACTTTGATACCTGTCTGTAGTAGGCTTGTTTGATACTCTTTCTCTTGACAAAGGAAATTTTTAGGGTTAGATTTTGAATAAACATCAAATAAGGTCCTGCTTGACAATTGGTTGAGTTACAGAGATGAGTACAGAAACTTTAAGACAGTAACACTTTAGTTAAAGGGATAGTAACAAAAGGTTGTCTTTAAAAAGAAGTAGGGAGACAAAAGGTAGAGAAATTCTACAAAGAATGATCTTGGTGGCACTTTTACATATTTTTTCCAGTAAATTGTAGGAATAGTCCTTTGTTTTTGGTTTGGTTTTTTTTGTTGTTGTTGTTTGTTTGGGTTTTTTTTGTTAACAGGACCGATACTGGTATTGTAAAATAGAAAAGAGATTCTCAAATGGTAAAATCTATATGGCTTTTACAATAGGAATGACAGTAATGGGATGAGATCTGATAAGAATGGCAATATTATGAAAATGGTGATTAATATTATTTTCGCTATACAGTCAAAGGCTTATTCATTGTAAATAGGTTAAAAAGATATGATTATTTTATCTGATTGTCAGCTTCATATGATTTCCAGGTATGAAAAAATGGGTAATAGCAGTTTTAGGGTGAACCCACAAAAATACTTGCAGCAAAGGCATGTGGAAGTATTAATACCATTGAAGTTGAGTGAGTCCATACAGAATAGTGTCTGCAGTTCTGAGAAGTGTGAACAGAGATCTCGTAAGAGAAAACATTGCAATAATATGACTGAAAATGAAGATGACCTGGTTTGGTTTTACTCTTTTCAATTGAACAAGTTGGAAAAGAATAAGTGGCCAGGAAGAAGGACACTGAAAATGGCAGAAATATTTCTAATATTTAGAGGAGTAAGGCTTTGGAACAGCCTACCTGTAGAAGCAGTGGAAACAAAGCATGGATTTGAGAAGGGGATTGTGCAAATGCATGTGGCTGAACTTGACACCAGCAAATCCTTGGCTGTTTGCTGCAGACGTTGCCGTATGCCCTGTAGTGATTACAGTGAGAAAGTGCCTCCTAAGTAGAATTTCAAGCATACTCAGTGGGTTACCCAAATCTGCAGTCTCTTGTTTCTCCAGCAATTTCCTTAAAATATAATTCTGCTGTTGGGTTTGTGGAGAAAAAGGGCTGGTGTCTTAGAAAGCAAGTATGTCTAAAAACATTAATCAAAACTAGTTCAGGAAAATAAGTTACATGCCATTGAGCCAGAGGAATTACTCTCTTGAAGTCATGGAAAAGAAAGTAAATGAGAATTGACAGCAAGAGTCAGTACTTAATGATACCAATATTCAAAATGGAAAAAGAGATGCTGACAGGTGAGCTTAACTTAGTAATATTATGCAAGCTGTTTATGAGACAAATTTATAGGCACTGTGTATAATGGAAATTAAAACCAGTGAACAGAGAATGAATCTGATTATACTAAATTTGTAGGTTTTGCAGTCCTAAATGGGTAAAGGAACATTATGAAGTGACCCAGAGGTAAGAGAAAATATGGGCAGGGTAGGAAATTTAGTTTTCTTAAGAATTTGTGGGTGGATGGCCATAAGGAATGTGGGTATCAGAAATATTCGGTGTTCAAGACACTCATGAAACAGCACAATGTCAAAATGTGTTTTTTGCCAACATTTGCAGTGCCGTGTGGTTGACAGAAGTGAACTGAAATTACAACTCAGCTTTAGATGCATCCAAACATTCACTAAGCACAATTTACTGAGAAAGGCTTGTTGAAACCACCCTTCCTACTTTTGCTCATTTCTGGGTAACAGAAGTTGTGCTCAGTAGAGACAGTTATTGTCAAAATGTGTTTGATAAAAGGAAGGGAAATATCTATTTAGATATGGAGAGTTGGAACAAGGGCAGCCTGTCAGGTGCTGACAGACACTGACAGCTTATAAGGTTTTGAAAACAGGGTGATTGAATAAGGTTGGGAATATGTAAATTTCCAATAATATAGCAGAGGATTAAGGAAAATATAAACTGAATGTATTAGTTTTTGTTAATGGTCAATTTAGCAAATGTTTTTAGACAGTAAGGAGAATGCTTTAGTAAAATCTGCAAAATCGTTTCACTTGTGCCTGTCTTTTTTTCATTTATCCATAATATGTCAAAAAACTTTTCTTTGTGTACTGAAATACTTTAGGCTTGGTTTCTGCTAGTAGTTTGCCTGAAATCAATTGAATCATTTATGAGTTATAAGAGACAGAAAATTAGTGAATTAGTGTTCCTATTGCAGAGTGACTCGTACATCCTCTTCGATCAAGATTTTGGTTTGTTGGGGTTTTTTCTTTTCCAAAGCAACTCAGACTTTGACTTGCAATGTCTTAACACAGCCCGTTGAGGACCAAAACTGAGATGGAAAATCTGTTAAGTCCATTCTAAAAATCACTTCAGAACATGTTTGGCTGACACCTCCTGGGAAGTCTATTTAAGAACGACTTGCCCAGCCAGGCCTCTGAACCATTGCAATATGGGAATTTTTTTCACCTACACTTTCTGACCAGAGCTGGCAATAGAGTTGTATTACATCAACTGCTTATTGCAGTGTTCCAACATGTCATCTTTAATCTTGTTATCAGCAACAGAGTAAGATGGCCATGCTTAAAAAGAGGAGAGAAGGGAATATCTTGTGGTGGAGATGATGAATTTTGTTATTACATTGTGCAATACATACATTTGTTGAGACTATTTCTAATTTTATTTTGTATTTTCATTCTATGCCATTGCATGTTTTGTTATAAGGCTAATCAAATCTCCATGAGAAAAGAATGCTGCTCCGATTAAGAAGTTACTTGTTTAAACTGTTTCACCAGAAAAAGAATGAGAAAGCTTGATGATGTGATTTTAGCAGTGCTCAAAACCTATAGGTAGCTTCTGTTGTCTTTTCTTTGGGTGCCACACATCCTCTCTGTAACATCAGTGATTGGTAGTTACTTTGTGATAAAGGTGTCGGTACTTCACTTTTATGGCATAGGAGAACTATATATGGATACACCAAGAAAGATGAAGACCAGCCTAGAACTGATTCTAGGAACATAATTCATGCGTTATCACGGCATTGAGTCCTTATGTATGGGTTGTTGAACTTCCTCTTGGGAAAAGATGATGTTTGAAAGAGGCCTGTAGTCTCTTGGGTTGTCCTTGCAGGCTGTGTGTAGCCTGCAGGCACTGTGGGCTCTCTGGGTCATGAGTCTCCACTGAGATGTAACTTTGTTGCAGTCAGAAGGTACTGATTTCTTTGGCTGTTTTGTAGCATCATTTCCACATTGTTTCTCAGACCTTCAAATGCAGTTGTGTGTGGCATCCCTAACACCTGATGGCCTTGCTGTCTCTCATTTGGGAACCCAGCCACGCCTAGTTTATGTTTAGTTCTTGGAGTCGTTTTTGGGGAGGTAATTTTTCAAACAGATAAAGTGTTAACTGGTCCATGGGTGTTAGATGTGAGTGTGCTGAATAGCTTCCCATAGGAGAAATAATTGCTGCGGTCAGAGCCGTAGTGCCTGGCCAGAGCCTGACTGAGCCCACGGGGTCTGAAAGAAAGTAGAACTAGAGAGGATCAAACCATGTATGCCCAAAGACACAGGTGTGAGCATATAGCAACGTTTTTCTGGAGAGATTTGCAGTGTTTCCCTCCTATACATAGGAAGAACCTTCCAAAGGGACAGCATAAAGCTTTTTTGTTTTGTTTTGTGTTTTTTGTTTTAAGAATTTTGCAGGGCAGCATTTATTGAATTTGCGTGCTGGCTCTTAGGTTATTTTGACAAAAGCTTTGTTCTGGTGTAAAAATAAACTTGTTCCCAGTTACATGAGCTATTATTTACTCCCTTGACTTCAATCAGCAAATGAAAGCAAAATGTACTCTTTAATCCTGAAAAGGAAGTGGTGTTAATAGCAAGAATTATTTTGTTTGGTAAGGATGATACAGCCACATTTTAAATTGTAACTGTTATTCTCTAGAAAATGTTCTATATGACATTAGTTTGAAAGAAATTGTATCACTGCCAGCACTTCCAAAGACCAACAGGAAGCAGCTCCTGCAACAAGGCTCTTGTATATTCATCAGCTGCTGTATATTACATACTCCAAATTGCATGAAAAAATGGGGATCTCTGATAACACACATTTTGAAGAGGGATTTACATTTAATAAATGTTTACAAGTATTTTCATAAACTCAGCTTATGACAGTGTTGGCTTCATATGATTGATTACTCAAATGTTGCCTTTCCTCAAATAAAGATTGTGCAGTTGTCTCTAGGAGTTATTTATATTTCCTAGTATTTATGATCTGCAAGGCAGCTTAGTTATTAACATTAGTTATAGCTATTTCTGTAGATATTTATCTGAACCACAAGTTTTTGACACATTTCTTTTTCTTTAACAAGCAAAGCATATCTAAAGCAATAAAAATGTTCTCTGATACAGAAAAATATATATACGATACAGCTATTACCTAGAAATACTCTAGTGAAGGTGTAGTTTTGATCTCCAGGAGAGAAGTGTGTTGGTGTGCAAACAAAATGCCACTGTAGTAACACTGAAGAAAAATTAATTGTATTTCTTTGTCTTCTGATTAGAGATTTTTTTAATTACAGGTAGTCTTCACCCTTCTCCTTACCTCACTGCCTTCTTTCAAGTGGCAGAGTATTGGCAAGCATCTTACTGAAAATAATTTAGTCTGAAGCAATATTCTAAATTTATTATTGAGCTTTTCTGTTGTGAATTAAGTCACTTAGATGTACAATAGGTTTATGCATGATATGATAGTTCAGATTTAAAAAATATGGTGATATAGTGATATTCTAACTAAAAGTCAAGGCTCACCTGAATGTGGCACAAGGGCGATGTGCAGTGATCAGGGTGTGGTGTGCAGCAATTGGTCCCAGTGACCAAGATTAATGAAACTCACATGGGTTTTAATTAGTGCAGCTGCAGTCATCAATTATCTGGGGAACACAAATATTGTTATATTTTGGGAAATTCTTGATTTATTTTATTCCATTGGCCAGTAGATTTAGATGAATGAGTTCTCATCATAAACATTCTGAGAAAAACTGCCTGAGGCCATGGTTTATTATTTAGGACACAATCAGTAAGACTGAGCACTACTGAAGAAAACATTGTAAACTGGTCTCAGTATTAATTTGGAAAATTTGCTGAAATGTGTGGCCTTGTATGGGTCGTCAGAAACATTAGAGCATCTCAAACAAAATACAGAACAATCTGTCAGGCAGGGAATGTGCAAGGATTATTGTCCAGCAGCTGATCCATAACAGAATGTCAGTGCATGTACACTTAACGCAAGTATCAACAACATTTAATTTGACACATAATGTGGTCTTCTTTTATTATCCTTTAAGTGCATGTCTTAGAACACTGAAAACTGGACAAGTAAGTAGGGGGAAAAGAGCTGAAACATGACAACCCTTCGCAAGTCTGAAAAAAAATCACAATCTAGAGCTTCTCAGAGGTATATGCATTTTCAAGGCGACTGTTTAAAATAGACACAAGGAAAAAGAATGGGGGGAGGAGAAAGAAACTTGATTAAAAATTCCTTACTATAATTTAATTTGAAAATGTTGTTTCTCTTAATGTGGTCTGAAACCTGTGTACAAACACTTTCAATTAATATGAGTGCTAACTACTAGGAGCAACATCTGCATCTGTCATTTAGATTAAGAAAAGGACACAGCTGTAGACAAAAGGATTTTTCAAAAAGTTAAATTATAGTTTGCCTGCATGTACTTTTTTCCTGAATGTTTTGCTGTAATTTGCATTTGTCTGTTCTAGTCCATGGAAAACAAGTTAGGTACACAATGCTGCTCTAATCCCTGCTCTGATTTTTTACCCAACCAAACTGCTTAACAAGGCAGTACTTAAATATGAACGCAAACTAAAAAGAGCATTAAAATTCATTTACTGAGAACAGAAGAATGGTTCAAACCATTGCCACTTCCATGACCTCATTCAAAGCTTTTTTAATTTTTTTCCTTTTTTATCCTTTCCTCCCTCTTCCTATTTCCTCCTATTGAAATGTTTAGTTAAATTCCAGGTCAATGTAATTCTATAGAAGATTATTACTTTTGTTGGGGCATAGCCCCATTGTCCCTAGAAAGAGAAGATGTTTACACACTGCCAGCATAGAGGAGTGCAGACTGTCTTGTTACCCAGCCTGCACAGTGGAGCACATGTATCTGATGTCCTTATTTCTCTCTGGTAGCTGTCATGCTGACAATTGGAAAATGCTGTAATTTCCTTAGTTTGCATTATTTTTATATCCCCTATTGTTTTTACACATGACCTTTACCTCTCCGTTCTCCAATTAGCAGAATGAAAGTCATTGTTCATTGAGCAGAGGTATTTGTGCCCAAGGGAGCAAAATTTATTTCCTATATGTGCTGTTGTGGGTGGTGAGGATTCTTTATTATTAAAGAAATAAACCTTCATCTTAACCTTTGTTTGATTCAGACATTACTGAATTTGAGCAGGAACTTCCATCAGCTTGTGAGTAATTGTCATACTACCTTTAACTAGCAGTCAGTGAATGTTTATGTACATGGTTTTGAATTGTGTGGGCCCATTATAAAATATGCCATGGTTTTACTAATTTAACTAAAGGTTTTTCCATTTTCTTTGAATCTTCATTTTGTAGCTGATACAAAGACTGGGCAATCATTATAATTGCATCAATTGTGTTGGTTAAAGCAGTTAAGAAATTATAAAGAATGCAGTCATATCAGAAAATAGTTCAGACACTATCAGAAATATAAATCAACACATGGCACTGTGGTTATCAAGGAATAATGAAACCGGCCAACTTGAGGTTAAAATCTGTTAGAAAGACCAATCTTTTAGTTTTGTGGTCAAAGTACATTATTTCAACGTTGATACAAACTATTGTTTCTTACACTGCTCTTCATTTCCTTTTTATCAGTGATGTATACCAGCAATATAATGGGACTGATCATATAAGTTAATCTAAATGCTTGTAGAATAAGTTTGAAAAAGTATTACTTAGTTACTCAATTTTCAAAAAAAGATAGTTTAGTGCTTCTAAAACCACTTTGCTAGGATGTAACTTACTGCTAGAGCATTACCTCTTACAGATATCTATCATACGAATTTGAAGCCTGATATGAAAATCATGATTTTGAAGATACTTGTCTTAATTATTTATCCTTAATTTGTATTTGTACAGCAACAAGTTTTTATGCTGTTGTAGTCAGAGCTTCTAATAGTAAACTTATTGTCAATTCAAAGCTTTGCTTTGTTGTTGTTCAAGATTGTATGGACCCTTTTGATTATGAATGGGATTTTTTTATACTGAGCTTTTAAAAACACTGAGTGCTTTTTGTAGCTTTGTTGCTAATAAAGTAGTAACATATTAATAATAATAATATCCAGTCCTTATTTGTTAATAAAAGGTCTGCTGGTGCTAGTTTAGTAAAGTAGAAATACTGATTTAATCAGTGTGATTAATTCCTCTTAGTACTTCAATTATTTTAGTGATTTGATCTGACTTCTAGTTAGCTGTGGCTAAACATTTTAGTGGGACTTCTAGGCAGGTGAGAATTTCAGGGATTTTTAACTGATGTCTGTGTTCCCTGGCAAATATTTAATTTGGCTTACCAACTTGTCCCTCAGCCCAGAAGTAGGAGTGCAAGGAACATTTTCCTGCTCATTTGGGACAGCTGACATAGGGGTAGGTTCTCCTGCTCAGCTTCATATTTGCAATAACCAATTTCTTGAAATAAAGAATTTGTTCACTTGTTTCACTCATGTTGTTATGACAGCTGTATTCCAAATCTTTTTTTTTTTATTTTGTATCAGTCTCACTAGACAGATTTTAAAAGACAGCATTAATAGTGTGACTGTCAGTGACAAGAGTGAAGCAGGAGCTTCTCATGCTGGCCAAGTGACAACACTGATGCTTAGACTTTCTCTCTTCAACGTTTTGTTTCAGGCTCAAAAGGGTGAATAAAACCTACTAGTTTTATCAGTTGTTCTGCTGGGTTTTGCTCTGTGATCTGAGCAAAAATTCGGGGGAGCACATAATTATGTACATGACCCTGTGCATTGTCCTATTGTTGTTCTTAATCTTTGGCTTGGATAGGACATAGCCCCTTCTGGCTATGCTTACTGCAGACCTACTGGAGCTCTGACTTCCTGCTTTCACATTTTTAGTGGCTGCTTTCTGTGTTGGTCTTCTCTAATGTCCTTAAACCAAGTTTGTGAAATTCTACACTTCCTTCAACCATCCAAACTTATAACAGTGTGTGGAAAATTACCTTCGAATAGACTTAAATGCAAGCCTTATTTACTTGTTCTCAAAAAAATATGATACATACATTATTTTTATGGTCAGCTATCTGTAACAACTACTAGTGACCATACAAGACAACAGTATCGTGTCCATAAAAATATTGTTTTCAAACTAGAGTCATAAAATTGTGGGTTGGTACATATATGAAAGTAGTTACTACATCTCTTAGTAATTCAAAAGCTTCACAGCCATGTCACCATACATTCATTCAATATTTTAACTGATATTTGACTTTTTTCTATTTTTGTTGCACAGGCTGCTCTATATAATGCCTTGTTGAATATAGTCCTATTTTATATCCAATATGCTTATTTTTGATCAAGCTATATGATACTGCACTATACATTTTGAGGGTTTTTTCTAAGTCAAGTCAGTTTGTAAGTAAAATTATACCTTACTGGTTATATTTAAAATAAATAGTATCCAGCAGTGTATTTAATCTTTGTGATCAGCTTGGCTAAAAATTAGTCCACTTAATGACTATTTTATAGAATATTTAAAATAAAATATATTTTTTTTCTGTTCTAGCTTCGTAAATCTTAACATGTTTTCATGTTGCCTTGTATAGCATTAGTAGTATACCTTATGCTGCTATTTCAAATAGTATAGGTTGATGTAATATAATATAACTTTGTTATGAATTCCTACATCTAAAATGCATGGAAGATAAGCAGAAGTTACAGTGCAACACCATGGGTTTGTTATGGTTAACAAGCAATATTTATTACTTCATCTTTTGCTATGGTTTGGAAAAGAGAATTCTTACATTTTTTAAGTCTACATTGTGGCCAGATTTTGGCCAATATGGAGATACATGTTTTTTCTATCATTGGGATTTTTTGATCTCTCTCACCAATCTGAACACCTGCCAATATTATACTTTCAGTTACAGAACCTCTGTCTCAGGAAGAAACAAAACCAAACAAATAGAATGCAAAACCAGGACTTAAAATTCAGCATCAGTGAGGTGTATGTGGTGTGAGAGGACATTACACGCCATCTCTACCACACCAACCTCCTATGTCTTAACGGAGAGGCAGAATTCTGCCAGCAAGAGCCTCCTTCCTTTAGTTGAGTTTTGGTTTCCTGTGGGTTCTTGTTCTGTGTTTATAGGTCATACGCAGGAGAATGCAAAAACTATAGATAGAATAGTATATGTTGCTTATTTTGCCATTTTGGGACAAAGGAACAAGTTTTCTGTTTGGCTATTCTCTGATTTCCTTTTAATAACCTGTTTTAATCGATATACAAAGAAATGCAGGAGGAAAAAGTTAATTCAAGAGTATTCATGTTGAAATATATTCCATGGAGTTGTTCACGTCTTGCAATATACAATGTGTCTTCTTCAGTGTCATGCTTCTCTTTTGCTTTAAAGTTGTATTTTGTGTTTGTGGAACAGAATTGTCATGGTGGGTCACTGTCATGAAAAGTTTAAAAGTGGTAGTGTAGTGATGCTTTTTGAATTTCAAGTAAAGGACTTGAAGTTTTGTAAACTTGAACATTTGTAAAAGTATGGAAACCACTGTACACAGCTGCTGTGTCATATGCAGCTTAGTGCCTGGGCTTAGACATTGGGTATAGTTCAAAACTTAGTCTGGTTTGGGGATTTTTATTCTCTTATCATAGCTGTGATTTTACACAAAGAAATCTTCACTGAATTTTCTCAAAGTGGTACAATAAAAACATTATTTAGCTTTATAGGTGAACATTAGAGATGCTGTTAAGTTATTCAGGGCCTGATGTAGTCAATACTTTTGATGAAGAATTCCCCCCCAAAAATAAACCATCTTCTAGAAAGAACAATGAAGTTGTAGTTTAGCTTCTTCCTTAACTTACTGGACACAACCAATATGCTGGCTTTGTCTTCAAGCAACTGGGCATCATGATCTCAGGTCAGATACTAGGGGCAGCAGTGCTCTCTGATGCAGTTAAGTGACAGAAATAAGGGCTGGATTTGTTTAAGCTTTGCTTCCTGAATCTAATAGGGCAAAATATGAAGCTGCCATCTCTTTGCAGAAGAATTAGATGGATGGACGTTGTTACAGCCACTGCACGTCAGGTGCTCAAATCTTTGAAACAGCCTTTACGGTGGAACTAGTAGTGATGTTGCAACAGACAAATTTGTCTTTATGAAGGCTACTTTTCATGATTTGGGGATTAAAAGCAGTGTTTCATGCTTATTTTTTATTATGAGAGTATGACAGAGAGATTGAAATAGAGCTGAAAGATGGATGCAGCCAAATTCTTACTCTGTATCCAGCTCTGATTCTTGGACATTTCAGGTCACTGTGGTAGCAAAAAAGTGTAAAGACATTAGGACACATGCGGTCATAAAGTTATTCTGAAATATACTTTATTTCATGAAAGAAGGGTATTCGTTATTCTCCCAAATCCACCGCTCTTGGCTGGCAAGGATACACATGGAGGATTTAGAATTGCTTAATTTCCCAGAGAATGGAGATTGTTTTCTTAGAAATTTGGTATTAGGAATCTTAACATACGGCTCAAAATGTATGCTCTATCTGAACACTATCTACTGCATTGCTCACCCATCTTTCAGAGCTTACAAAGCAGGCATTGTCACAGGACAGTGGGAGGCTTCGTGTGAGGACTGCGCAGGAGAACTGCATGGTGTCTTGTAGCTAAGCACTGGCATCATTGCTGCCCCACTGCACACTAAAATCAGCACATGGCAATCAATCCAATTTAATATTACCTGTTGGGGGGTTGGGGTGTGGTGTGGTGTTCTTATTTCAATTGTGGCGAGATAGATTAGTGCCAAATGGAGGCCAAACACATGCGCTTGCATTTACGTTCTTCACTTAGACAAATAATGCTCTTATT
>NC_092461.1:89165930-89178430 GCF_047495875.1 Pithys albifrons albifrons
TCTGTTTTTCTTTTCTTTTCTTTTCTTTTCTTTTCTTTTCTTTTCTTTTCTTTTCTTTTCTTTTCTTTTCTTTTCTTTTCTTTTCTTTTCTTTTCTTTTCTTTTCTTTTCTTTTCTTTTCTTTTCTTTTCTTTTCTTTTCTTTTTCTCTTTCCTTTTTCCTTTCCTTTTTCCTCTCCTCTCCTCGAATCTCGTCTCCTCTGTCCAAAATTTAAACTTTACTAGTCCAGAAGTTAGTAAAGCTAAAATGATGAGGTCAAGGACTTCAGTTTCTTTCAGTTAAATCAGTGTGACCAAGTATAACATAATTTCTGCTATGTATACTTCATACTTTAAATTCTTTTCCTGTTGATATGTCTGTTTTGTGCCACCATTATGTCTTTTTATCTATTTTTTTCTTCTGCAAGAGTCTTGTATGTAGGATGGACTGGGTCTCTTTGGGCAAGAATGGCACCTTCAAGCATAGCTCTGTCTTTTTTCTCCCCTCATCCAAGCTTTCCCTTTATCTCTACTGCCCATATCCTGCACATCTTTTGCTGACCATGAATTTTCCTTCTCCCACTCCTCAACCATATGTAAATCTGCCTATTGCCATTTCAGCACTGTCTAGATCTGCCTTTGCCTCTCCAAATTGCTTGATAAGATTTGTATTACTGCCTCCATATCCATGCACCTTAAGTGCAGCAGTTCTCTCACCTGTTCCCTGCCTTGCCTCAGCGCTCCAGATGTGCACGTGCACCTGACACGTGCCAGGAGTACGTCGGCCTTCCCCCATGAGGGCTATGAGGGCTGGCCTAACTGCTTTGTGTTCTGGCTCACAACGCTTCTATTCCTTTCTTCTGGTCCCCTCTGTGTTTCCACATCCTTTGGGGATCTTTTTTCCCTTCAGCCTTCCCAGATTCCCTCTGTTCATCTGGCCATCACCTCCTCCTGCCCCTCTGTGGTGTCTGCCTGCAGCACTCCCATGCCTTGACGCAGCTTCCAGCGTATGGCCAGCTTTCTCACATCCTTGTTTGCTGCCGGGGTCTGCTGTTTTTCTCCTTTCCAGTCTTCTGCCTAGAATGAGGAATGAGTATTTTAAGAACATTACTGTGAAGGGGAAAACATTTGGTGCAGGTAAAACACAGTCTGGGATCTCCTGTCTCCTGCCTGCTGGAAAGCACTAGGCTTAGTGGCATTGCTTAGCTCTGCAAATAAGATTGACTTAGCTGTAGGATCAAAGTTCTTTCCTGCCCTTTCCTTTCCCCCAAACCTGTGTGTAGTGCAATTTTTCCATCTTGTGTCAATGCAGATATTTTAAACAGCAGTTGACTGAGTAATGCTGGGATGAATAATATTGTGCGTTTTAAGCGTAAACTGTTAGGCAGTAGCATCAAATAACAGACACTTCTTCACTGTTCCTTTTCCCCCCCCAGTTTGTTTTAGAGTCCCAACAAGATGTGTTATTAATGGACCCTGAGTAGAGCAAGTTATTTGTTATGGTAACTTTTTGACCTATTTAATAAGTACTTAAAGGAGTGTAGTGCAGTTTTTATTGTACTCTGCTGTGTACAGTTATGAAGTGTGGTACATAATAAAATAAAAGCAATAATGTGGATATTTCAGAGGGATCCATCAGAGCAGACCTGCAGCAACATATTTCATCTGGTTTGTCTGGCTATGAAGCCTTGCAAGTTATAGCTGAAATAACTAGGAACAATATTGTGGTTATGACTTGAAATTGTTTACCATTATAAACAGCAGAGTTATTACGTGTTTACCCTTTTCGGTGCTCAGAACCATTTTTTAAGTAAGTTCATTAACATCTGCATACATTTAGCTGAGAAAAATGACATATCTTTTACATGCTTATACCTTAAAAATATTTGAGTCAACTACCAATGGTAAAATGCATCTAATTTAAAGCATAGTTTTATTGAGGTATGATTTAGAAAAGAAGAATTATTTTAAAAGACTAACAGTTGCAGAGCTAATGCAAAAACATACAGAATGTTATGAAGATCTTTTCTATGACAGTTTTGAAGTTTCACTTGGGAGGGCAAGTGCAGATTTGGACAACGGAGTTGCTGTATGAATTCCTGAGACCCACTTATGACCCACTTTTTTGGGGTGGCAGGTGGGGGAGTAGTTACCTGTTACTTGTGGTTAAGTGGGGTTTTGTTCCTTTTTTACTAGTTTTTCAGGTTTTCTGGTTTTACTTCTTGGGGTTTTTTACGGATTTTTTTTCCCAAATGTGGTAATTGTGAAAATGAAACAACTGATCACCTAAAATCTTTCTCTAAATGCTCCTAGAAGACAGCAAGACTTTTCACTGTGATGGGGAATCTAAGTTTTGGTTTGCTGCTTGTAAATTTTTACAAAGAATTTTTAATTTTCTTAATATTTTTGTGGCTACAAGTTTTGTAATGTCCTGAGTTCAAGAGCAAACCCAACTGATTGGACCTCCAGGAAGTGCCCTGATGATAATCAGCCTTGTGTGCTAGACAGAAAGGCTGATAGTCAGAAATTGCTCTTTAAACTAAGACAGACTGTCAGTCTTTAGGAATGGTGGGGAATGGCCTATTTATGTAATCAGATACTAAAGCTGGGAAGAAGCTGTCAGGCACATTCTTGTTGTGTAAGCAGCAGGCAAACTGTGCTTTATCTGACAGACAGTGTGTAAATCTGTCCATGCAAAAATCCAAATGTTTAGTTTGCTTCTAGTCACTGTAATAATCTGCTTATTTTCTCTTGCTAGAGCGATGACATCATTTAGCAGAATGTACCACAGACAGGAGTCCTAGATAAGGCTCTGTTACTGTCAGTCATTCACTTCTTGATTGGCAAGGAGATAAATAGGAATTTACTAGAGGTTTGCTTCCAGCTAGAAGAGCAGACAACACCCTGGGATAACTATGTGAAGAGCCAGCATGTTCAGCACCCTCAGCCTTAGAGCTTGGAAAAATGTCTAATCCTTCAAAATTCAATGGTAAAATTTGGTATTTTATTAGCAATAGCTGAGCAGTCTTCCTGAACAGAGAAATAATCAGATTAATTGATCAAGTCGGCAGTTGCATAGAGTGGAAGAAAATCCTGCTCTGGGTGTTTGTATTAGTTTCACTGCCACCAAGTATGAAAATGAGGTTTATTTCTTTTGGAAATTTTAAGACACTGGTAATGATTTGTCACTGATGGCACTGTCATTTGCCTGATTGTTCAGCAGATCAGACCTGACATGGAGGAATATTCTACTTTTTGGATTAATTATGTTTGATTCCACAATGTTTATGTCATGGAAATTATTATTTATGAGAGGATGCAGAGTTATTTTTTAGTAAATAATAGGCAGTCCATGTTCTAAACTTAGCAAGTACTTTTTTGTTGCTAGTAGGAGCATATTTTGTTATGGACAGACTGAAAAGAAAACTTAGAAATAAAACTACACTATAATAAGAAAAGACAGTCTAATCCTTTTTAATGGCATTTAATCTCCTAAATCTTCTGATTTCATTTAATTTTAAAGGGTAATAAAATATGATTGAAATACATCTGAAATGTAGTTTAATAAAGGTAGCTATATTGAAAATCTACTGTTTTGTCAATCTGAATATTTAGTATGAAACCATGCACAATGGAAATGCTTATTTGGATCTTAAACTTCAGAGTTCTTGTAATTTCTGTGGCATATATTTTTTTTTAAGTAGATGGTGTCGATTATTTAAAAAATAATAATGAACCTTCTTTAAAATTCATGGGAAGAATCCTAAGAAAATTAATCTCCAAGTCATAAAAAGGTAAGACATAACAGAAACATGACTGATTAGGAGAACATACCTGGCAGAAGAATACGTTTCTGTACATAAAGTCAATTGTTCATGTTCCTATTGTTTCCAAAATGATGAGACCATAAATGAACAGCTGTTAAAATCATAATGATTTGTGCAACAATGCTCTGATCCTCTTGTGTTTATATTTAGAAGGAGAATTGCATTTTGAAATAGTGAATTGGCTTAGGAATCACAACCTCAAGTGATTCTATCTTAATTAAAAATACATGCGTATCTTGGTAATGTTATGCACCTCCTCCATTTAAAAATAGGAAGAGAACAACAATTAAGCACTTTCCATGTGCTAATTTTTGTTTAATTCAAAGAGTTAACCTTCTGAGAAAAAAGCTTCTGCTTCCACATTAGTGATAAGCATTACATTAAAATAGTGATAAATACTATATAATACTCCCAAATAGACATTTTTCCTGTTGAATCCTGGGATGTTTTCTACCAGCGTCTCAGTATATTTTTAATGAGATTGTACATCAGTTTGTGTGTTGTAGTTTAGACATATTGGCTTTAATTATTTTTGAATGTGCAGTTTTTACAGTAGGCAGAATATATGTGATTTAAGGCTCACCACAGTGCTCTGAATATCACTTGGCATTTTAGCAAAATGTGTGATATTAAAAAGACCATGAATTTTAGCTGTATTTTCATTGTTTTCTCAGACATATAATATTCTTCTTTGCTTTCAATTCTCCTATTGCACATGTGCAACACTTCGCATGTTATATTAAGACATTTATATCAGTCCTATCATCCCTCGCTGTACTGTGGTTCCACTATTATCACAAATAATAGTAAGTCCACCTAGTTCAGCATTTTCTGCCAACTGAGTGTTATGGTATTTTGCCTAAGTGCCAAGGAAATAAAAAGAGAACTTTACAAACCCGAGAGCCAAAGAGATCTGGGTAAGTTGACCAATTCTTAAACTGAAAATTTATACAAGTACTGTAAAATCTTTCCAGGTCAGTATCAGTCTTCCCTTTACTATAACATAAGCAAAAGTACAAGTTTAAGCATCTTCCAGTAATTTTGGCAACTGTTCTAAATATTATGCCAGTGGACAAAACCGTGAAAATGAAAGTGACTGAAACAGCTCATCTAAAATGAAAATGATCACTTTTTTTTATTAAAGCAGCTGAGATAAAATAAACAAACAGATGAAAATTAAATGAGAATTTAGAAACTCAGTTTTTAATAAACTAGTAATTTGTTAGCAATATAAGCTTGATGTACTTATCTTAGTCCTTTTGACAAGACTCGTTTTACAGTAGCTGCAGCATCATCGTAGAGCCTGATCTAATACTTGGGGAACTCAGTATAATCTCATTGACTTCAATACAAGTTGAATTGGACTAATAATGAAAAATCGCATTATAATAATATTAGGTTTAGAAAAAAATACTGCTTATAGCTGATTTGAGTCAAACTGAGTTTGTCTGATATTTTACTGATGTCAGTAAAATCATACTGTAAGTTGGTATTTCTCTGCTGTGACAACTGTGGACTCTTATTCTGAGAACCTATTAGAATCACAAACCAGTAGTCATTGCCTTATAAGACTATATAGATATTTATTTAAATAAAATACCAAAAGACGTAACTTTGTAAGAAACAATCTGTATGAAGTTATCAACTGCAGAGGTGAAATACAAGGCATATAAACATTTCTTTTTATTATTACTTTCATCAAGTCTGCAATATGTTATTTTCAGCATGTAGTCTTATTTTTTCCTTTAGAGAATTTTGGTTTTGTTTTCTTTTGAATTTTATTATAAATGACAGATTTATGTTATTAAATATGATTTCATTTGAATATAAATTAGAAACAGTAAATATAAAAAACCACTAATTGAATAAAAACTAATTTTGAAAAATTCTAAATTGTATTTTTTCCTGTGAAATGCTTATTTGACTGAGGAGTTTGATTTAAAATTAAAAAAAAAAACTGAAAAGCTTATTCTAGCTCTGAGAAAATTTCCTCTCATTTCTCCTCAATTTAAACAGATGATACACTAACCATGCATCCACAGTAAATTAATATTTATAAGCATTGATAGCAACAGTATTATTATTTTAATTTTTTTTAAAATAAACCTTTAAAGTGCAGTTGTCAAACTCCTAATTTGTGTACTAATCAGCATTGCAGCCCTGGGTTACGCTGTTACTGACTCTTAATCAGAATTAGACCATGCTGGGAAGGTTTAGGAGCAAACAGGAAAATCTGGGCTTCTCCCAAGCAGGTGAACTTTTTGCATTGGTAGCTGAACTCGTTAATTTAACCACCAGATACAAACTATCACTGGCATGTGGATTTGAATAAGTGTGATATTTTAAGAAGTCTGCAGCATGGTAGCATATGTTACATGTAATTAAGTGGCTGAACTACAAATACATAAACTTTGCAATACACATTTGGTTAAAATTTAACAGAACCTTCTTTTCAAGCAAGAGTGGCACTTGTTAAAGCCTTCCTCTCAGTCTCCTTCTCAACAGCCACATGTCCATCAAGTCATTGTAGGCTCTGTTAATCTGTTTGCAATGGCTGAGCACTCCCCAAGGTGCTCCCTAAAGACTACAGTTGCAGTGGGCAGGGTCCAAATGTGGCTGGAGTTGGAGGGGGTTTTGGTACCGAGTGCCCACTGCATTCCTTTGTTCCCATGCTAGCTTGATGAAACCCTGGCTGGAACAAGCAAAACAATCCTTGTCCTGTCTGTGCTGAAATCTGATTTTCTCACCTCTCTGTCCTCCCAAGATGTATCTGTCTGATGCTGGATGAGGTCTATGATTCAAGGAAGCAAGTCTTGGTTCTCACCCTTTCCTTTTGTAAAACCTAAGGTCTGCCCTGATTTTCAGTTTCATAAAAACATTGTACTCTCATCATCTCCAACTACAAAAAACAGCTGTCTCTCAGTATATGAAGTCTTCATAGGAATTTTCAAAGGCTGTTTCAGCTGTAAATATAAACTGAAAACACAAAAAACAACCCTCCAAAAATCCCTTCTCTTTCTTCTTGATGATGTTGCTGAATGTAATGTGCCTGACACCAGACGTTTTTAGAAATGTATGGCATGGTGTAGTTTCTCTGATACCATACCACTTTGCTGTTTTACAAGCTACAGCATGTCACAGATTAAAGCTTTGTTGGATGCAACAAAGCTGGCAATAAATAAACCTCTCTGATGTCACTGTGACCTAAATTAAACTCATTGTGTTTCCTTGGTTTTGTTAGCAAGAGAGTAGTTTTCATCACTTTTGAAAGACCTCTAGAGTTTTTTTTAAATATATTTTTAATAAAGATTTTAATTAAGTTGGAAATTAATTGGGTATCAGAGTAAGAATCAGTATCTGCTAGTTTCCAGCCATTATGTGCTGGACTGTTTTTTGGATAAGAGGATAGAATGCAAAGGATAGAAGACTTTAAGGTGGTAGAAAAATAAGAAATGTCAGAACTACCTAAGTAGCTGATTGCAAATGTGCAAAGAACTTCTGCACTTGAGGAATACAGAGAGATGTGATTTATATGTGTTTTAAAGTTATATGCACATGAACATAGAGGCAGTCAGGACCCTGAAAGAAAGAAAATTATTTTGTAAGAGTTTCGGGGTCCAAAGGTTTTTTGCAAATATTTCCTTTGATTACTCTTCAGTCTAGTTTGACTCTTTGACCTAGTTAGAGGAGAAAATTTCCCTGGGAAGAATCTGCTCAAGGCTTAAACTATTAACTTCATATACAGCAAAGCTCAGTTTAAACAGTTTGCTCCTGCAAATATGGATTGTATAATGGGTCAGCTCTTACATCAGTGAGTGTTTTGTCTGAGAGAGGACAATAAGATTTAGGTAAAAATTAATATCTACCACTGCTTTTGAACGGTACAGTGAAAGTCTGTGAGTTCATTGTATTGGTTATCAGGATTTATTTATTCTAATGGTACAGGTCACTGTCGATGTTGCTATTCTGCTTTAAGCTGATAGTTTTATGGTGAAAAGCTGCCAGATATCTAAAAAAAAGGTAAAGAATTTGCTAAATGATAACAAATGCCAAAAGCATTGTTAAAACAGGAACTGTTTTCTCTTTGTGAAACAAAACAACCACTTGTATCAAGGCCCCAACAGTTTTGCGTTTGAATATTTGCTTATTTTTTTTTCTATTTTCAAAAGATATTGAGGAAAACTTCTAATGTTGTAGAAGATAGGTAATGGTTCAGTTAAAATTGAAATAAAAATACATTTCTAAAGACAAGTTTTATTTTATCTGTGTCCATCTTTGGAGATGTCCTGAGGATGTAAATGACATCTTGATGTAACGTTTGGAGCAAACACGGTAATCTCAAGATAGTTGCATCTCTTTCCTTAAAATTGTGCAAACATTTGATAGCAGAACCTATGTTTACAATCTTGAAGATCCTAGTGATTTGAACCTGATGTACTATACTCCAGTACAGTGTATATTGCTCTGAGAAATTGAAGACCTGTATTTGCAAACATATGAGTAAGTCCCATTCAGCCTTAATTTATAGACTGAACTACAGTTCAGTTTTTTCCTTCTATTCTTCCTCAGCCTTAATGCCGTGAGCTGCTTGTACTTACGTAAAATACCCTCTAATCAGTTGGTCAAGGGTTTTATTTTCTTACACAGATTTCAAAAACTTCTACTACTTCTTTTTCCCCTGGAATTAAATATAATTCTAGAGGTTTTCCAGAATGTGTTTAAATTTATCCAGAATAGTTTTAGGGTGGAACAAATTTTCTTGGGTAAAAATATTGTCCATGCATTGTATTAACAACTGAGAAATTTATGATGGAGAACAACTGATAAAGGTAATGGAACCACCAAATAATTGCCCATTTTATAGTATTGTTCCATTAGATTGTGTTAATACGGGGTTTCTGTTCCATCACTGTGTTCCAGCATCCTCTAGGTAAAGAAAAAAAGTGTTTTCCAATGAAACTTTGTTTTATTGGTATAAAAGCTTTTGAATCACTACTATTATATACAGATGTTCCATTTTTTCTACATTAGATATTTTTCCTAGTGAAAACTCACAGTGTTAATGAAACATACCTTTATGTGCATTAAACAGTAGGCTGTGACATTATTTTAAGTGATTCTGTGTTATAAAAAGCTCTGCAGCAAGATTAATGTTACAAAATTGACAGAATATTATAACACTGTGGAAGATGATAAATCTAAAACTTTCCATTATGCCTTAATGAATACAATGGGAATTATGAGGCTGTGTCTGGTGGTTGCATCATGTCTTTTAGCTGGCTCACAGGCTGTTTTCCTCACACCTTTAGTCCTACTTCATTTATGCTAGATTATGTTTAAAATGTTTTCAATTTGGAAGATACAAATCTAAAGTATGTTTCTATTCTAAGCAATGATGTAGAAATAGTAGCTACCACCTCAACAGAGAAATTGACTGTTTGCAGAGGTTTAAATGCTTGGGAAAGTAACAGAACCAAATTTTCACTACATTTCACCTCAAAGCATACTGCAGAGTCAGTAGAGAGACTGAAGAATAAGACGTGTGCTGTTCTAATGTGTATAGCACCAGTGGAGTTGTTAACCCACCTGTAGCTACAGACCTACATTTTCCTCTGCTGTGCTGCTGCATTGAGCGCAATGGCCCAATTTTGTCAGTTACGTGACGCGAGGCGTTCAGTCCAGTGTGTTAGGATGGGGAAGTCTGAAATTGGTGGTATTTCAAAGCTGAAGCAAAGGTCAGAAACTGATGCACGTAACCTATTGCTGATGTAGAAGTCAGAACAATCTTCTGTTAAGACTGAGAGCTGAAATTATGGCAATTGTGAAAACATTTTTTTTTGCCTCAGAGCTGAAAAAACGTGAACGCTGTCCTGAATGTGATGTAGTCAAGTTTTCAGACTGATCGGAACAACTGGATTGAATTTGTTGGGTTTTGCACAAAGTAGGGTACATCATCTCAGACATTGCTCAGTTTTCCAAGATGTATTTGTTTTTAAGGCATCTCTATTCAATTCTTTCATGTAAGAATTCTTTACTGAGTAAAACTGCAGGTTTCAAACTGTACTTTGCTAGGTACTTACTGGCACTGATTTGTTTATTTATTTTTTTCTAAAGGCTTAACAAAAGGTACAGTTCAGTGGTGAAATTGCTCTTTGAAATTCATACATTTATTTCAATAGCAGGTTGTGATCCGCCAGAGTAAAGTCAGAAAAATGCTGCAAACTTCAAGAACTTAGAGAAGTGTATTCACTTGTTGGATTTGAGGTTGCCACTCAAGGTCATAATCCAATTTAGTAATCTGCAGAAATGGTACACAATTCGGTGTTGTTATTGACATGTTGCACAGCTTTTCTTCCCAAAACCAAACCACTCTTCTTAAGTACTTTCAAGACTGTTGAGGGTAAGAATATTTCCCTTTCTACACCAGCTTGTGTTTCTGGGAGATCCTGATGAGGAAGATGTGATGTAATCACTACAGTTATAGCATCAATATCTTCTGCATAAACTGTGTATAGTAATATTTGAATTAATAAGTGCCTGGATTCAATGCTGAAAAATTACCTTGAATTTTTTAAAACCCGTTCCCTGCCTATAATCCCCCTTAGTTTTGAATTCTCCAGGTCCTGCAAATGCAGCTTTCCATCATATTTCAGGGCCCAAGATCTATGTGGTTTCTAAAGCAGGAATTACAAAACATCTCTTGTACTTAGTTCTTATGTAACCATACCTGGAAAATATATTTAGCTTGTGAAGAGGAAAGAGGATATACACTTCCTATGTGCTAATTTTATCCATACAATGTATTTTTTAGTGAAATTTAATTTTTCTTACACTTTGAGATTGACCATAAATTTGTCACTTAGTATGTTATGGGTGAAGTCTAAGGATAGGGAGTTGCATTTGTGTGTAAGGTATTTTAAGTAGCAGCAAGAAGGAAGGCAAAAATGGGCATCAAGGGATGGGAACAAGATGACTGAACGTAGGATCAGGAAAAGGTAAGTGAAGGGGGAGAGAGCCTGTTTGTAGGGAGGGAAGAGCTGATGAACTGTGGTAATCCTTTCAGCCAGAAAGGGGAGTTTAACATGGCAAGTATTTGTTTTCTTGTGGCATCAGCAGCTTTTGTTGAGATCTAACACAGTCTCTATTTCCTCCTTTGGTTCATCTAAAGGATATCTGTTATGATTTTATGAATAGTGGCAGAAATTTATGTGGGCCTCATTGATGGATTTTTCAAGTGTATTTTTCAAATTTTGGAATTAATTTGTTTAGTTGTTATTTCGTCCTCTGTATGGAAACATAGGATTTAACAACTAAACTAGAGCTCATGTGTGTCTAAGTTATTTTCCAAAAGGGGAAAAAATTCAATCAGAGAACTTTGTATGTAAAGTATTCTAAAGGGCAAAAGTGTCCTCCACCAAATGATGCTTGTAGAACAGGGCCATCTTCTGTATTTAATGAACCAGGAACCCTGTGTCAAAAACAAATTCCTTGTAAAACTCTGGGTAGATCCTTTTATTTGCATTCCTTGTAAACCACGCTCTGCTGCTGGTACTGCCAACCAGTTTGTGACAAATGGCAGTACTGCAACCTTCTCTTTGAAGAAAATTATTAAAAAGACATTCACTGACTGTGGGTGGGTGCAAAACATCAGGAAAAATAGGAGTATTGGGTATCCTTTTCTTGAGTAAAAGCATTCAAGACAGATCAGAAAATGCAAATATATTGTTGTGAACTCTGATCAGTAATTCTTGCCTGAAATTCTGTTGCAAATGTTCGAAATGAGCAATAGGAACTTCTCTAAGCCTGAAGAATTTAAAAATTGTTTATTTACACAAAATGTAAATTGAAGTCCTTAAGCAGCTCTATTTTTTTTGTCATCTCTGAAGCCTCCTGTGATCTTTTTCTATTCTCTTCCATTAAAGGAGAAAAATGTAGAACAAAAAAGAAAAAAAAAAAGAAAAAAAAAGAATACAAAGGTAGCTTAAGAAAGGTCAGAAACCCTATTTGGACTTGTACCAAAGGCACACACAGGATTTACTTAGAGATGGAGTTGCAGCTTTAATTCTGATTTTTCTGGCTTTTGTCACTTCAAAGACAGACTCTCAGTGTTATTTTAACATTTTTATTGTGTGTGAATAATAGAGTGCACATTGAGGTTCAATAGATGCAATGCTGTTAAATGTACGTCTTGGTGGATTTAAAAATGAGGGATTTATTTTACATTCATAAAGTTGTAATACAGTCTGGAGAAACTATTTGTTAAAAGATAGCATCTACTTAACCTGCTTATTTATTTCTTGTAGTAGAAGGTTAGATCCACAATAAATACACGAGGAAATAAGTAGATAGGGGAATTTATCTTAGAAATAAGATCCCTGTCATGCTTTTGAAATGTGAAATGCATGAAGGCCTGTCAGGGAGATATACGGACATGATATTTTTTTACTGTGCATTTGGAAGTATTTAGCTATATTTGTCATTCGCTAGTGCCACTAAGCAGTGATCAAGTGATACAGTAATTTGAAAGTCTGTTTTCAATTCAGCATATATATATATATATATTTTTGCCTTTTGAATATAGCAGAACTGTACACAAGTCCTCCTTATCTTTTACTCTCAGCTTGTGAAAACATTGTTTTGGGGGAAAATTAGTGTTTGTTTAAATAGGTTGCTTAACAGATAAATCAGTTTTAAGT